>NC_051184.2:78791401-78905880 GCF_013339695.2 Rhipicephalus sanguineus | reverse complement strand
CAAAACTGGCGTTTCTGCTGGAGGAAAGAGGGCAAAATCTTTTCAAGGAAAAATGAGTCGTCACGTGTTCTTCGAGTCATGAAGCTCAGCGACCTTGATAAGATAGAGTAAGTCGAGCACGTGCATATCACTTCTGACGTGTAAAAAGGGAAACCGAGTTTTCTCGGTCTCAGAAATTCGCGGGTTGTCACGAAATAAATATTCATTTTCTGTACTGCATATTAGCACTCAGTCTGCTAGAAATATAGAGGAAGAAATCCAATGCTTGTTATCGCGCATGGGCGTTCAGTTCGAGATCGTGATGTTTACCGAGACATGGTATCGCGATGATGCAGAAGTGATAAAATTCCAGGATATACTTTTCATCGTAAACCTCAGCCTTAAAAGAGGAGGCGGAGTCATGATGTAGGAAAAAAGGGCATGAATTGTGTCATTGTGGAAGAATTTTCCAGAACCACAGATGATTTTGAGGTTCTCACTGTCAAAAATGGCGCTAAAGTGTACACCGTTATGTACCGTCCACCTCACGCGAGTGTGTCTAATTTCGTCGCACTCGACAAGGGGTTCTCCGACTCTGCGCGGCAGGCCATTTCTCGCGCATAGCTGTGTCCCACTTCGCTCGAGTTAGGGGGGGCCCCGTCGGAATTGAGGGGGGGGAGGGGCGTTGCGTGCTGGGAACCACAGTATCGCCGTGCTATTGAAGTGCTGTCGTCCAGCTTTCCTTAGGTTCTGAAGAGCGTCGGGGGAAATGCGCCCCTGTGCCTAATTACGAACAGGGGATTGTGAGTCGCTAAAAACTGCCTCACAGAAGGGATCGGTAAGCGCAATCGCAACCTCTTCTGATGTTTCGGGGTGTTCCGCGCTGACACTAATAATAATAATATCTGGGGTTTAACGTCCCAAAACCACGATATGATTATGAGAGACGCCGTAGTGGAGGGCTCCGGAAATTTCGACCACCTGGGGTTCCTTAACGTGCACCTAAATCTAAGTACACGGGCCTCAGACACGTGCTGACACTACACAGGTGTATAAGCCGGTAGCTAGCGTCTACGACTACCGCCCTCACATTTGTGCTCTAACTCGCGCATGATTTCAAAGATTAAACTGATAAAGCGATTTAACTGCGAGAATTTCAAAAGGTTAAAAGGAAAGATCTCAAATCCAAGACAATAGAATCTCCAACAAATTGTGCGTTCATCAAGAGGGTCACTTTCTTCATCTTCAACACGTATTGCGGCATAAGGAATTACTGGACGGCCGACAAATTTCACAGATATTTTCATAAAGAATTGGCGCAAATAGACTAATGGTGAGGATTTCAGCAATGCTTCATTACTCCATCTAATGAATTCATATAATTAAATCAAGCGATTGAGCAATTACGAATGAAGAAAAGTGACCGAGTTCCTTTACATTTCACAAACCGCTGTTCACCGCATTCGTGCACTTACCTATAGGCACTTAGCTATGTGGCATATTTGCGAACTTGCGGTCCCTCCAGTTCGTCCTGCATGTGGACTCTCGGCGCGGGCTTCTCTTCTTATTACATGCAATCCATGAATATTGGCACGCGTGTTTGTTGTTGTTACATGTGCTACGACCACACAACGCTGGGTGCGGCGGATTGTTTTGTTATACTATTATCTGGGGTTTTACGTCCCAAAACGAAGATATGATTATGAGAGACGCCGTAGTGAAAGGCTCCGGAAATTTCGACCATCTGCTTTTCATAACGCGCGTTATTCGATCCATCGAAATGCGACCGCCGCGGCCGGGATCGAACCCGCGACCTTCGTGTCAGCAGTCGAGCACTAGGACAACTGCTGCACCGCAACGGACGCGGATAGTTTTGGAACCTTCGCTATTGCTGTAGACTGTTCTCAAAAAAATGAGCGCACGACGCGAGTGGTTTATTGTGGAGCTCACGCGAGCTCAAGCGATAGCGCTGCAGTGTTCCATCTCGCACGGGCAAAACACGACATGTTTCACCGACATGCAGGTTATCGACGACCGATGTCTGTGCTAGCCACTATTCGTTGCATTGCGAGTCTTGTTTTGCTAGACTGAAGTTCGCCGAATAAAGAGTACGACGCTTACGAAATTTAGTTCTTGCATTCTTTGCAGCAAGAACCAGCTGGCCAAAACTCACAGGGTGCCTTATGCAATCGCCTAAGACAAGTCGAAAGTGAAAACTTTCTCCTTCTTCTTCCTTTTCTTCTCAGTCGAAGTATTGATCCTCTCGCGTGTGCCTCCGAAAGTTTTCTGAACGTGAGGTGGTTCTGCCTTGCCTCAAGGATTGCAAGCTTTACAATATTTCAGTACCTCGCATAGCCTCCGTGATGAGCCCTCCGTTAAACAAGTGGTGATTTCACGCGACGACGCCACAGATGCTGGTGATCTGTGACGTCATGATTTTGTCCATAGGCGTATCTAACGGGGGTGCAAGGGGAACGCTACCCCCCCCCTCCCACCGAGAAATTTTAGGGGGGCGGAGCCCCCCCACTTTTGACACGTGGTTATTGTCGGCTGCAGACTGGGAAACTAACAAGTCAGGAAAAGTTTTACTTGAACACAGCAATAACCGAATTATGTAATACAATTTGTCCCACGATTCTGCTGCGACGACTGTCCTCCGTGTGTCATGACCACGCACTGTAGGCTACCTGAGGTGCGGGCTGCCTATTCCACGCTTGCGCGCCTTGCGCTGGAGCATTGCAAAGGAGGCTATCGCTCAGCACGGGCTCTGTAACATTACAGCAATCTGTCATGATTTTATTTTCTTCAGCCTGGCCTGAAATTTAAGTAATCGTCGACGCAATATGGGCGGGAACCAGATCAAACGCTCTCCTTTATAAGGAAATTCAGTTTCTTTCTTTGAAAACGAATAGCATCGCCACTGCTCCATATCCAAGCTGCTGTGAGTTGATGAGTGTGCAGAAGTGTCCAGTATTTTAGTTGTGCCTAGCCAGGACAGCTAAAATATATTTCCCCCTTTATTCTCCGATTAGCCTGCTTCACTTGGCTTATCATATGGTAGCCTGCAGCGATCGCGGCGACTTGTAACAAGGCAGTGGACTCGAGCACATTGTGAAGCCCAGCTTTCAAGTTTGCCCCGTTATTTGATCTACCTCACCAGGGCAGGGGCGTAGGCAGAAATTTTTTTCGGGGGGAGGGGGCACCTCCTTGATCTGTAGTGGGGACGAGCAGGCAGATGTGGTCGAGTGTCATTTTCTGCTCTGTATGCTATGGCAAAAAAAAATTTCGGGGGGGGGGGGGGGCACGGGCCCGGTGTGCTCTAACGTGGCTACGCCCCTGCACCAGGGAGATGATCGGCGTCCACGGTTTTCTGAACTGAGAAGGCTGCCCACCTGCAAAGGATTGCGTCTGTTCCTAATTATGTTTATTTCTCTCTCTACCTTTTTGTCAGCAACGATGAGTTTACAGAGAGTTGTACACTCGCAAAAATAGCTCAACATCGTTACACCACAACTGAAAGTATCTATTATACACATATGAATCCATCTCTCCCGCTGCTATAAGCAGCCGCTGCCAATGTGATTGGCAGGCAGCCTTCTTAAATTACGTTCAGAAAGAGACACTGTCTCGCCATTCCGAAAAAAAATGAGTCATTGTTCAGCATAGTAATGTGCTGCTTATTGTGCACACATCATTTTAACGCTGCGAGTTTTCGCAGACTTCTGACGTCGCGTAGAGGCGATTTTATGGCACATTGAAAATTTCTGAACAATAGCGAAGAACCAATGACAAACAATACGCAGTACTGAAAATAGTTCATTAGTATTATTTTTTTACGCAGTCATGCTTAAGTGGTAATTACGAGGTCGATCAGTTTCGCGTCATTTGTTGCGTCGTTTTACGAGCAGGTGTTGCGAGCGTGACCCAGAAAATTTCGACGAATCATTAACAGCTGACGACCTATAAGGAAGGAAACAATGCGGGGTTGTTTAACGTTATAATCGCCCACATTTCTTCTAGGAAAATTTGAGCTAACACAGTTTACGTACGTGGGCTATTTACTTGGATGAACCGGAGGGCCACTTCACCGCTTTTCCGTCCACCCCTCACCCAAGCTGGGAAAAGTAGGAGGGCAAGGAACGACACCTAGTATATAAATTCGTAGTCATCTATAATCTTATAACTATACGCCACCAACTCAATGTGATTTCCTTAAAGGCATACTGGCACAAAAATTTTGGCCTCGCGTTTTTTTTTTTTTTTTTTTTTTTGCTGCAATGTGTTGCTGGGGGCCTGATAGTCATAACACGGCACACCGTTTGCTGCAGAGCGCGACAGATAATTATTTACAAGCTGCTCATTACCGACCAGTGTCTGTTTCGGTTTCAAAAGCGACAAGCGCCGGGTGCAGCTATTACCACCTAGCGGGCGCAGCGCTCGATCACGTCAGCACACAGAACTGTGACGCACTTCCGCGCGGTTGGCGAGCAGCCGCCGAAGGCTGCTGGAGCGGAGCGGAGCGAACGAGGCAAAAAGAAATGGCGACTATGACGTCATCACAACTTGTTGCAGCGTGGTCACGTGAGGGAAGTAGGGGGGTCACCGAGAGTCACCTTTGAGGGTGTCATTAGCGCGAGGGTGTCGGTCGCTCACGCAAACTTGAATGAATGAAACAACTTTATTGCAAGATCTGGCTAGTTGCTGGTCCGGGCCAGACCGCTCAGATGGAGGACGGAAGACCTTGTCTTCCACTAGCCTCCCTGGCCTGCTGGATAGCCCAGGTTTGGTCCTGTAGATCGGAGCTGAGCAGCGTTTTCCGCCATCGCTCCCGGAGAGGTTCTGGGGAGTCTGTTTGCTGATTGGAGCACCCCCATAGCATATGGCTTAGGGAGGCCTCTTCTATTCTACATGCTTTACATATTGAATCTGGGTAGATCTCTGGGAACATCCTGTGTAACTGAACAGGGTTGGGATAAGAATTGGTTTGCAATGTGCGCCACTCTGTCGCCTGTTTTCTATCTAATTTTGGGTGAGGCGGAGGGAAAATCCTCCTCAAGTCTCGATAGTACTTTGTGTATTCTCCATAGCTGGTTATTCTGTCTTTCATTAATAGTTCGTTTTCGGCAACAGCATCCCCCGACGAGGGTACTCTCCCGCGATAGCCTGCGGGATTGATTCCCGTGAACATTCATATATCATCTGCAAAATATCAACAGAGAAATAGCTTAGGAAGTATTTTAAATGAATTTTTGAAGTTTGCGTGAGCTGCGCGGCGGGTTAGTTCTCGCGACAGCGCAGCTCACGCAAACTTCAAAATTCATTTAAAATACTTCCTAAGCTATTTCTCTGTTGATATTTTGCAGATGATATATGCATGTTCACGGGAATCAATCCCGCAGGCTATCGCGGGAGAGTATTTCGGAAGCGCGTTGCATAAGTCACGTGGTACACAGAGGTGCACCGCGCCAATGCCACCTAGAAACTAGAGGGCGCTGACCGCGCGCGGTGGTCGTGGTTGCCTAGGCGACGAAAACGCGGCCGCGGCGGCACTCCGGCCGTCGTTGGGTTGTGTGGGTGCAGCATTGTTTCTGCGGCAGTGCCATGTTTCCTTTTGTTATTGCAACAGTGTATTCGTATTAACCTGCGATATTTTAGTGGTGCAGGTGGGCACCCTAGCCCTTCTCACATTCTCTATTCGTATTCAGTGGGCATTGCGATGACGCAGTAACTGCATGGGCTGCACGTCACAGCGCACAAATGCAACATTCAATGGTAAAATTTAGCACAGCTTTACTGACTTGGCGTCGCGAAGACTGATGAAACAGTGGAGCTGGTGGCTTTTCCTTAGCTTTAGCTGGGGTGCCTTTTTTACTAACTAAGCTGTTGATACAGCGATGATAATATGACGCCACTAAACGGTCCGTGAGCTCCTGCTTTGGCCACTCGCAAGCCAGGATCGGATTCCCTTCGTTACCACTAGTACACTAAGGAGAAATGACGCAACATTTAGCCCAGAACTAGGGACCGGGAAAGGTAACGGCAGCTGCGAGAAGACCCCTGTCACGAGGTTATTCAACCAATAAGCTCTCGTGTAGGTTCGTGTGAATGTAAGCCGATGTCAAAACCAACATCGAGAAAGGGGACACGAGACCGTTTGTGCACAGAAAAAAAACAACTAAAAATATGGTAATAGACTAGATAAAAAGAAAGATATCGTACAAAAAAAATAAAGCATGCAAATGAGAGGAGAAATTAGCTGAACTAACCAAACAACCGCGACATCCTAAGTGTGCATAAATTCAGCATATGCGAGAAGCGACGGTCACCGTTCAGTAGCGGCACTCGTGCAGACGTCGAGGGTTGATGAGGCGAGACGCATTCAAGGTAGACCTGAGGTCCAAGCGTCGCTCGGTCGAGGGTAGCGTCGGGAGAACCAGGGTCAGCGGACTTTTAGCGTTCGTCCTCCGACGCTGGGACGTGGAACCGGAGACTGCACGAGCCTGGCCAACGCCAGACAAAGAACAGCCTGGCCACCGCCAGACGATGAGAAGCCTGGCCAACGCCAGACGACGAGCAGGCTGGACAACGCCAGACGATGGTTGACGCTCGGGTACATGGCCAGATGGGAGCCCGCAGCGGCCTTGCCTCAGGAACTCAGCCGCCAGCCCCGCGCCCTGGTCGCCTGCTTGCCTCCGTCGCGTCCAGGCCACCTCTGCCCCGTTCTTCCTTCGGCCTTCTTCCAAACAAGCGTGGGGGCCTCTCATTGGTCGGAACTCCACGCGCCTCGTCTGCCCATCGTCGTCTTCGCCAAATACACCGCGAAAGCGCGCGTCCACAATCGGTAGTCGTCGTCTTCTTTCTTGCGCCGGTGCACTCGTGCACTTTTCAAATGACACACTAGTTGCACTCGCGCACTTCACAAAACACGCACTTCACTTATCACATTGTCACGAGGCTATTTAATCAATACGCTCTCGTGTAGGTTCGTGTAACCAAACCTGATGACGCAAGCGTCATCAGAAAGGAGAGACGCGACCATTTGCGCCGAAATACAAACCAAAAACCCAACACTCAGTATATTTGAATAACCGGAATAAAGATAAGAGTGATAGAAAAAGCAACAGATGATGCAAAAGAAAGAAAAAGTTGACAGATGAACTACGAAACGATTAGGAGACGCTAACAGTACACATGAAAGTTCAGAAGAAAACGACTGTTCACCGTTCCGTACACGTAGCCCCACAGAAGAAACGCAGTAGTGCAGGCGGCGATGCTGGAAGATGCGGGACGCAGGCTCAGCTTGGATGAAGGCGCCGCTCGGAGGGACAGTGGCGTCGGGCGAATCGCGGTCAGCGAACTTTCAGCGTTCGTCCACCGACGCTTGGAGAGGGAGCAGGAGACGTAGGCGTGCCTGGCCAACGCCAGACGATGGAAGAACCTTGGGTCCAGGTGGGAGCCCGCAGCGGCCTCGATGCAGGAACTCTTCCGGCCGCCACTCCCGTGCCCTGGTCGCCTTCTTCACTCGGTCACGTCCCAGCCGCGTCTCCTAGCTTTGCCGTTCTACACCCGTGGCTTTTCTTTCAGAATACCGTGGCGGCTCTTCATTGGACCAAACGTGATCACGCTCACACGTGCTACGGTCGCGAGTCATCGTCGTCGTCTTCTTTGGTTTGTCTTTGCGTCGCGCCTTTTTCAAACGCGCACTTACACATCACAACCCCTAAGCGATAGAAGACCTACGCCAACGACAACGTGCCCGTGGATCAATCAGATGTGCGAACGCTTGTCTTCAAGGCTTGTTTGCCTCTGGTTGGACATCCATCTAGTGTCTGTGACTATATGAGAGGTGCGAACGCTCGGTTTCAGAGCGAGTTTCTATCTCTGTAGTTTTGACATCCGTGTCGTGCCTGTGACTTTGTGTGTTTTCACTCGAACCTCTGCGCTTAGAATCGACGTAGAAACATCCTAGTATCACCTATCTAAACTCTAGAAAATGACCTAGAAGCAACCTAGAAAGAACCTGCATCACCTAGCTAATCCCTAGAGGCTGCGTAGAAGCAACCAGGTTAGTATTCAGAAACGTCCGGTTTCGCTGATTCAGGCTTGCGCAGCTTTGTGCTTAATGGAAGCTTCGCCAAGTTTTCGCGTTTTTTGTGGTGAATTAACAGTTGGAATTTTGCGCCGGTACATGTCGTTTGTTTCCCACTTTATTTTCGTCTGCTCAGTGCCGTACCTTTTGTTCTCAAGCCATGAACCAACTATCTCCGCTACGAGATTGGTTAACGGGCATAACTACACTACTTTGCGATTTGAATTACGTTGTCGAATGCACTACACGAGCAACTCCAACGTGAATGTTTCATCATTCACGATGACATGTTATGGGTTTCAAGTTTGAAGGAATTCTCTAGTTCCAAAAGAGCATTTACTTTAATGGTATTAACGTTACCCCATGATATGAAAACGTTGTACAGTATTTATTTCATAGCCAATTGGTGTAATTTCGTCCGTTGTACACATCCATGTAATAAAATACAAGTACTCACCTTCTCTAACAGCGGCTATTTCGCCCACCGGGTAAGACACTCGGCTTCTGAGTGGGGCTGTGAGTCGAGAACCCATCACCGCCAAAATATCAAAACATTCGGCTACTAGCTAGTTTATTTCGCTTTAAAAATTACGAAGTCCATGGCAATAAGTGTTGCGTGACAAACAGCCGGACAGCCAATGGTTTCTCTTAGCATATGTAGACATGGAGGCAATTAGAAATGTAAAAAGAGAACGATTTGCAACAATATGTCCTACTTTTTACTGCGGCTCTGACGGGAGAATACCCCCGTAACGACCATAAGCAATACGGGAGCATAAATACACAAATGTAGGTCTCTCTTGTGCGTATAACAAAATGGTGTACCATTTTCACCGTATGTCACAAGCTGGATACAGAAGGAGGAAAGCTACGTCCGCCTCGAAGGTACAGTAGTTATGGTGCTCGGCTTCTGGTCCGAAGGTCCCGTGTTCGATCCGGGTCACGGTGGACGCATTTCGATGGAGGCGAAATGCTAGAGGCGCGTGTACTATGCAATCTCCGTGCACGTTAAAGAACACCAGATGGTCGAAATTTCCGGAGCCGTTCACAAGGGTTCCCACATAATCATATCGTGGTTCTGCATTTGAAATCCTAGATAATATAAAGGTGGAAGCTACGAGATGAAAGCAAACTGCACGCTTGCGCACCGAAACGTTCTTCTACATTTAATTGGTTTAAGAGTAGCCAGGCTGAGAAAATTGCGTGCGTTTATCACGTGGCACGTGCCAGCGCTACGCGACACCCCGATCCCGCTTGGCATGTATGTGGTATGCTTTAACGATTCTTTTGCTCACCACCGTCAATTCTGTTAACGAAGTGACGTGGTAGCGCCCATGCAGACGCGACCGCCCGCTTCGATCCGAAAAAAAGTATCTTTTTTACACGGTGATCCTATCTCACGCTTGCTACTCAGCTACTGTCCTGTCAGCAGTAAATATTTACACAAAATATGAGGCATGTTTTGTGCTTATTATAGAGATTAGCTGTCTCTCTTACCAGGCCTGCTAAGCCTTGCCTCCGAGACTTTGAGACGCATACACTGCTGAGCAGCGGCAGGGAGTAATATAAGGCAAAGACAAGCTTCGGCTCAGAACTTACGGGACACACAGCGGACGACAACGACTAGAAAAATTGTAGGTGGATGGCAACAGCCCCGTTAGTCGCCAACAGAAATTATCATCATCATGAATCGACGCGCACTCGTCCTCTTCTTCCTCTTCATCCTCTTCTTCACGATCTGCTTCGCTCCCAGATCATGTGCGTCCATTTGTCCGGCGCGGGATGCGATACCTCTGGTGTGTGAGAGAAGGAGTACACACAGAAAGAAAGAGAGACAGAAAGAGAGAGGTAGGAAGCAAGGGAGAGAGAGAAATAGAGAGAGATAGAGAGAAATAAAAAAACACAAAAAAGAGAAAAAGAAAAGAGAGCAGCACAGAAACAGAAAGAAAGAAGGAGGAAGCGAGAAATAGAGAAAGAAACGGATAGAAAAAGAAAGAAACAAATGTAAATAAACAGAAATCGAAAGAGAGAAATAGCAGAAAGAATATAGAAACAGAAAAAAAGAGAACATAAAGAGAAATAAGGAAGGCCGCCCTGTTCCGCCCTTCTTTCAGGCTTGGCAAAACTCTGCGTCTTGTGGGCGGGTATGCGATACCGAAATAGGTTATGCGCTCAGCAGCTCCTAGCGCAGCATAGCCAAGTATAGAACAGTATAGCAAGTGGGTGGGACAAGAAAGTGAGTGAGAGTAGGAGAGAAAGGACGAGGGGAGAGGGTGAGTCGTAACTTAGGCTTGAACAGTACTATATCGCGTGGTGCGGAAGCGAAGTGAGGTTGGGGAGGTGGCAGAGGTAGAGGGTAGAGAGTAAACGATAGTATAGCCATGTGTAGTGTGGCGTAGCAAGAGCTTGGGAAAGGGAAGTTAAGTGAGGGAAAGGCGGAGGGTAAAGCCACGAGCTCCGCGGTTCCCTCAGTCCTCGCACCACAAAGGCGTAGTCGCCCTAATTCTTTCTGGGGCACTGGCCTCTGCTAGCTTTAGTCGTCATAAGCGGAAACTGAGTAGCGGTTGGCCCAAAGCGTGCGCGCAAACTGAGCACCAAGACGACGCGGCGCGGATGAATACATCGTGAGGGATTTTCGCTCTTCCTATTGGCTAAGTAGGCCCGTAGCACCTACAGTGCTACAACCAACCTATGAGATTAGGTACAGTTGAGAGTACCTTACACTCTGCAATGAGAGACATAGAAAAGGGAGGAGACAATAGGATTCAGAGCGCTGAGCAGCTACTACGAAAATTTCTCGACGTATGAGCCATATCACCCTAAAAGATACGCAATGGTGCACAGCGAATTGAGCCAAATATGGTTGCCAGTGCGTACCTCTGCTATCTTAGAATACCGCCATCTTTTCCCTGGCTATAGGGCCGATTTTTCTCTTTATAATAAGCCGGAATGACGAGCAACGATGACCTGAAATCCCTAGAATAAAAGTCCTTCATGGTTCTACATATTCTTTAAACAAATATCTTACAAAACAAGGTTAATAAAAGGTTGACACTGCGCTCTCGAAATTATTGTTCCTCAGGAATGCCACCTGAAGATATATATATATTTCGCGGGCACGAAAGAGGTGCTCGAGATTCTGTGTAAAAAAAGATTGTTGATCCCTCCGTCATAGGAATCAGAATAACACGAAAGTAAAGCGTGCCCTTACAGAAGTACATGAATGTTTACTACACACTGATATAAGAGAGGGATGCACCCACTTCGATGATTGGTGGTACATCTCCATCCCGACGACTAACGTCCATGTCAAATGATTAAACAAACCCTTGTGGTAGCTCTAGTAGTTAACGGTGAAAGCGTAATCAGAGAACGAGGTGTGATAGCCAGAAGAATATCGCATATTGGACGCAGAACTTGGTTGCCATCCCGCGGCATGGTAAAATGTGATTGAACACCACGGCCGGACTGGAGGGAAACGCAAAGCGCGTCGCGCCGCCCCGGTAGGCCGGCCGCGATTTTTCTCGGGGCGAGCGCGTCAGCGGGGAACGCGGTGTTACAGCCAGGTGAGGCAGGCACGCGTCGCAGAGCTATTTTTTGTTTGGATTAGCGTGATGCTACGAGCGACGCCGACGTTTTCACGACACTTGGGCTAAGATCGCCACATCGCGGTGTGTTAAGGCATTGACAAAATTTAAATTCTATTGAAAACGCGCCTCATGAGACGGACGTGTAACGCGTTGCGGGTGCTAATCGCGAAGGCCACAGTAATGACGAATTATTTTACTTTACCGCTCCCAGAGGGCAACACCCCCTCCCCCTCCCGCCGACCGGGAGAGTGGTAGATATAAAAGGCGCGTTTGTTAAGCTTCTACAGTCTGTGACCGTGGCGCAGTGGATAGCGTGCCCGGCATCTGTTGTTGCGGACCGATCAGTCGTGGGTTCGATGCCCGTTGACGGAACTTTTTTTCTTTGTCATCTGATCGTGTAAATTTTTTCGACGTCATTTCCGTGACGAAAATACGTCACTCAAATCTTGGTGGACCCCGGCATAAAACACTTTCGTGTTAAAAAGTTCACCTACGATTAGGATACTGCCTAATGCGAATTCTGAGTGGAGCTTCGTGTTAGGGCAACGTCAACGGTGTTTGAAATTGTGACTGCCCGCAGTTCTATGAATGCAACATTCGTTAAATATTGCCACTGAAACTGCCAGCGCTCGGGCGCTACGCACAACGCTCTGTGCATTGCAGGCGTCGCGAACAAAGCGAAACGCCTACAGGCATAGGCGTGCGCAGGGTTCTCCATCAGGGGGGCCAAAGGTTCACCGCAGCGCCCCCCCCCACCCTACTAAGTCAATGTATGGAGCAGATTTTGCACCCCCCCCCATTAGGTGACTAGAAGGGTCAATGAATGGGGCCGGTGTTGCGCCCCCCCTTTTAGGTGATTAGGGGGGGCGGCCGCCCCCCCCTGCCCCCCCTGAGGGCACGCCTATGCCTACAGGCCCGTTACGACAAGCGAAACCAGCCGCAGTCCACGTGCCAGCCCTGCATGCGCACGAGCTGCGACCGAAAGGCCGCGCGCGTGATGTAGGAAGTAAGCGAGAGGCCAGTGGCTCGTAATATCGACAGACTCCACGGTCGCACTCTTTCGTAGTCGTTCACTTTATCGGTTACGCTGCCGACGCCAAACGACGCGAACGGCGGCTCCGCTCAACGCAGGAACGGGCGCCTAAGGGCTGAGCCCTAAAAATATATACGGGCAGATCTACCTTTGGGCGCTGAGCGTAGAGTTTTACCGTGGCAAAGTGCGCGAAGGGCGTCCATAAAGTTCCTATTATCAAAGTTCTATATTTATCAAAGGCTTACATGATAGACATCAAAATGAGTGGGCATCTGTCTTAGATTTAGCGTAGCATAAATCTTGCGTTATTTATATTACCGCGCAAGACCACTACGGCACGTAAGCAAGAATTGCAGCTGCCATCGCTGAGTGTCCGGCTCACACAGCACCGGTGACGGTGACCCATGCAGCCTCCTTAGGCCACGAAATTTTGCCTCACCCGCTCTAATAAGCTGACCGCGCATGAAGTGGCTCCTTCTTTTTCTGTGCCTTGAATAGATTAGATGGAAACAACTTCACTGAAAACCCGGCGATGTTTAACAACCCCGGCTGAGGTCTCCCATGAAGGGACTTCGAGGTCTTGCCTCCTCGCCGCCTCTGGGCCCGCTGAACTGCCCACTCTTGTGTCTTGACGGTGGAGCTGCGCATAGCGGCAGACCTCCTCCACGCAAGAGCCTCAGGAGCTACAGCCATTTTAGCCGCTGCTGTGGAAAGAGATGGCTTTGCGAAATCAGCGTTGCATACCGACGCAGACGCCGCTGAGCGTTTTAGGTACACGTAAAAGGCAGGACTTTCTCACGCATACAAAAACGCAGAGTGACAACGTATCAAGTGATATAAACATGACTACATCACTGGTGCGTGCTGCCTCCTGTCTCAAGGAGCTGCATGTAGAAAATTAAGTAGTTTTTATATTTAACGAAGAAAATACGTACGTAATTGTGGAACTACATGCATTGGCGGTAGGATGCACGCGATTTGGCCCTGTAGCCTTCGCTCCATTGCCAAGAAAAGTTGTCCGTGAGTATACTTGGCGTCGTTTCTGCTTGGGGTGAGGTGGGAGAAATATACGCCTGCCTAACTGGTGGTTTTGTTATGTAGTTGTAACCTTTGGACTGTAAAAAAATTCCTTCGTTTCGGAAGCATTCGTAGAATTGCCGATGACGGCATCCGCGTGGTGTTTTCGCAGGGCGCCGACAGCCAAAACTATGAGGCGCGCGCCGGCGTTGTCCTACTTCGCACACAATATAGGCGCGCCCGATCAAAGTTGACTCCGTAACTCCTCGCCCCCGCTATGTCAGGAGGCGTGAATTCTGTGTGGCGATGTGCATACGTCGCCTTCAATGGCTTTTTTGTTGATAGTCGCAAATAGTCGCGCGACCGCTGCCAGCACCAACTAGAACGGCCGAACGGCCCTGACATTGCTGCTTATTAGTAGCCACTGCATACCTCTGCTATTTCATAAAACCACCATACTTGGTCCGCCTAGAGAGTATATTTTGCTCTTTAATTGTAATGCCCAAAAACTAAAAGTGGCACACTGTGCGATTCAAGAGGAGGGCCAACCCATTTGTTATAGGTAAGAAGAGATACGGCGTGCGGACGTACGGCCCGTGCCACTTTCTCCGGATAAGGTTATGAGCTGTAGTGAAATGGATATGAGACCAAAATGCTTTCCTAAACAACGGAAAGGGCTAAATGTTCGCTACCTAATTACTTGCCACGGTGTGAAAGGTTACATTTCGGCTCTGATACCGTGCATCAACGATACTTTGCGACATCCGGTGCACACTACAGAAAGCTGCATGAACTAGAATTGTACGAACTTAACGGCACTCCGATGTAGTTCGTACCGAGCCTGCCTGACGGATTTGCCGCCGTAGTAGGCCACTAGCGAGTAGCGCCATTGCTGCTGCACGGGACCACATATTTAACGTGGTCCACACAGATTACGCCACGCAGATTTCCACACAGATTACGCCGCCGTCAATATTTGCGAAAGCAGGAACGCGGAGTTACTTCTTCAACAGAAAACGAGCATTCGAATTCCTATTCAGTAGCGCTTGTGTCACCGCCATGCTCAGACTCTATCCCCTCGCAATTCACTTGATTAGTGCGATCGCAGCATGAATATTGAAAAGAATGCACACGTATGCTTTTCGCAACACAGAAGAATTCCACGTTGCGAAAATTCGTCGAACAACAATACCGTTCTGAATAAACCGGTGAAGTACAGGTGAAGTTAGCAGAGAGGCGTGGATCGTGACCGTAACTGCACTTTTCATCGCTCTAACCATTTCGCTTCCGATGGACGGGCTCGAGCATGTTCGCTGCGTACTCCATAATATCCACAATACATTGCGCTACATGCAATGTACAAGGAAAACAATGCTTTTATGTTGATCTCGCTCAAGGATATTATAATACGATCAAAGTTACGAGCGTGAAAAAAAATCGTTAACGAAGGGGGGGAGGGGGGGCGGTTGACGTGCAGTGCAACTCGCTTCTCGCGAGTTTGCAGCTGATCTTTCATCGTCGCTGTCACTGCCAGCGCTTTCACAGCCTTCCACATCCAGTGAGAAATCCTCATCGTCGAGATGGTTTCTTTCAACATCACTGCTGAAAGCAATCTGCATTTCCTACGCCGAAAGACTTCGACCACTTCGCGCCACCATGATTACAATTACAGAAACGTCTGAGCTCAGATACCATTTTACTCTCAAAGTTTTCAACAAGAAAATAGCTTGTAGTATGCTGCTACCTATCAACGACGAACAAAAACAAGCGTCGCAGAGCTGGCTATGAAAGCACCATGCAGGTAAAGGGCGGCGTTGAGAGCGTTCGCTCCGCGATAGCCATGAAGCGCACGGGTCCTCGAATGACTGAAACGCAGATGAATGAATGAATCCGCCATACCCATGCTGAATAGCTGAATTGCTGAACATGTGTCGAGGCTGGAATTATGACAATGATATAAAGTAGCGATGCGGCAAATCACAGGCTACGACCAGAATGCGCAATGGTGCTTCGCAGCCTCTTTATATACGCCGTTTAATGAAAAGAGCTTTCGGGGCCCTTCCGTGACGTCGAAGACTATAAACTTCTGTCAAAATAAAGGGAAATAGACAACAAGCCGTTTGTAGCACGAAGCTAAAAATAAATACATGCAGATATCTCAGGAATGAACCTTTTTTAATGATTAAACATTCGTCCTCGTCCGGGAATTGAATCCAGGACCATCACCTTGGCGGGGCCGTCGCTCTACCAGTTCAGCTAATCAGGAAGCTAGCTATTGGCAACGCGATGGCGAATTGATCGAAAACTCGAAGCGCATTGACACATATCATATAATGAAATGATAGCTCGAAACGCATGGACGCACGTGTTGCTAGTGTCCGAGACCTCCCTGTAATGCATGCTCCGGGCTTGCATAACAGGGTTAGCGGTTGCGTTCCCGTTTTCACAACTGCTCACGTTTTAGTGAGAACTAACATTCATCTCACGCGTGAAATTATTCAAGCTGGCCACGTGAGAAAACTGGGTAGCGCTTGCGTGATCTCCCACTCCGTATCTCTTACACCTAGTTAAACTATCTTTCTGGACGGGTTATGGTTCGTGTGCTTCGTTTCCCTCTTGAATTGACAGTACTTATCTTTTGATGTGGGCTGTATGAACGCTTTCTTTTATTCTTTTATATTTCGTTTTTATTGCGATAGCAATTATATGGACACAGTCTCGGCTGGAAAATGTCCGTCCCCGTCGCCGTCATTCACCGTATATGTATAAGTGTGTATATATATATATATATGGAAAAGTCACAAAGAAAAATAATTCAGAAATACTTTCCAACGCGCGGAATCGAACGGGTGACCTCTCGCTTTGCAGCCAGCCGCGTTAGACGTTAGGCCACGACAGCACCGTCTCTCAGCCTCCTAACGGCGAGCTATTTATATACACCATGTAATTCAGCATGCTTTCTTAGTGGCCACACAGATGGCGCGACGTGCGCGCGTGTTGAGCGCTTTAAAGATCGTCGCCCCGCCCGTGCGAACGCCGTTGGTGTTCGCTCTACAGGGCACCATCGCTTTCGTGCGCTTATTGCAAGGAAAGAAGAGGCGGCCGGTGGGGTGCTTCGCTTCGCTCGCTGCAGGGGCCGCGTTGCGATGCGCTGGCAATTTCGAGCTGCTTTCCGTTCTTCGCGTACAGTACAATTTATTGTTATCGTAATCATTGCTTCGCCGTTGCGGCGAAACTGTGACTTTTCTGTTTTTTTCTCTAATTCTTTTGCGCATGCACTCTCTTGCATATATTAGCGCAATAAAGTGGCTGCTGTAAGACAAGGTAGTGTGTCGTTTTTCCTGTTGTTGTTTAATCGCGATGCAAGTCTACTGTAATGGATTAGCAACCGACCTACACACTTGAGTCGTGTTAGGCGACTGCCTAAGATGAAACTGCCTAAATAGATGAAAAGGAAATGCTGGGAGGTTAACCTTGAAGTAGAAACCGGTTTGCTACCCTGCACAGAGTTGGGGAAACAGGGGTCGCAAAGAAGAGAGAGAGGAATAAAATAAAGAAAAAAAATTGGCCGCGTATCTGCGTGCTTCGCTGCAAATGTCGTCTAGAGACGATAGAAGAGGCGCTGCGTGAGATATGGACGCCATCTGGCAATACGTTGGGAAACATGAGTGCTGTGTTGCGGGCTGGTAGTCCCGGCGCAGCAGCTGGTGAAGACCGGCGGTGACCAACGCGACCGGTGGGGACGCCGGCCAGCCCGAACACGCTGTTTGGCGCGATGCGCCGAAGGAGAAGAAACGTCCGCACTCAACAAGTACTCTCCACAAACTCTCTTACTTACACGTCGCCTGGGTAAAACATGAATGCCAGAGTGGCGCCCCCTGTCATTCGTACAATGCAATACTCAACCGAAACCGAAACACAACATGAGCTTGTGCAGAGGGCACGGAGGAAGACAAGTTTCAGCGCAGTCGCATTTTCAGCGCACCTTAAGAAACTAGGGTTGTAACATTGTAGGGCGAGTAGGGCCAGAAGGACCGTCACGACGAAAACCTGCCTCCTCAGTCGTATTCGCCTGGAACGTTGGTGTGGCTTCGCGTTCCCTCCTCCGCTCCTGGCCTTTCCACAAAGCTACTGCCTAAGTACGAAGGCCCCTACCGCGTCCTACGTCAAGCATCCCCAGTTAACTATATGATTGAGCCTGTTCAATCATCTACGGACCGCCGTCGTCGCGGCCGCGAGACTGTTCACGTCGATCTACTGAAGCCGCATTATGACCTACCAGTTGTACCTGTTCCTTAGGTCGCCAGGATGGCTCCTATTCCGCGGGGGAGTGATTTGTAACATGGTAGGGCGCAGACAAGAACGCCTGCGAAAGAAGAAGACGAAGACGGTTGTTGTTGGCGCTCGCGCTTGCTCGGCTTGGACCGCTGATCGCTTCAGCTGTGGCAATCTTTTAATAAACGCGTTACTGTCTCAACGTTAATCGCATGCCATCAAGGTCTTTAAAATTGCTTATCTATGTATTTTCGATTAAAGGAACACACCACCTAATACTTACCTAAGGATGTTACACCTCAGATATGCGTAATATTTACTTTTTGATCGACAACGTTCACAAGTATGAACAGCCGTACCAGTTCAAGATGGGTGGGCGGTAAGCAAATGGTTCAACTTTGGCCGGTTGGCTGAATCGGGTGACGTGCCGACAAAAAGAAAGACAGAAAGACAGACCAAAATTTCTGCGTCTAAGTTCCCCAAGAAAGACTATCGTCTTTAAAAATTACACCATCTCCCGCTAAAGGGGACCATGAGGCGATGCGAAGCCGGAGCACTTGCACGATCGCGTTCCGTTGGCGTTCGTTGGGCATGCTACCGCCCTCGCGTCGTGGAACGCGAAGAGGGACGCTACGCGTGTCGTATCTTCCATCTAGCCTGGCCGTTAATTCTCACAGGGCGAGCTGGGAACGCGGTCGACAGGCGGGCGAGAGGGGGGCAGCGTAGGAGAGGAGAGAGAAGGGGAGGGGACGCGCATGCGCTCGAGCTCATCGCGGCGTTGCGCAGGAGAGAATTTCGGCATGTATAGCCCGCTTTTCAGAGGAAGAGTGGAAAGGGGGAGGGGAGAGGGGTATGGGAGAGGGGGAGCAGAGAGGGAAAGTCGAGAGGGGAAGGGGAGAGGGAAAGTGGAGCGGGAAAGTGGAGAGGGGAGAGGGAGAGGGGGGTAGTGGAGAGGGGAAGAGGAGAGTGAAAGTGGAGAAGGGAAGGGGAGAGGGAAAGTGGAGAGGAGAAGGGTAGGGGGTGAGTGGAGAGGAGGTGTGTGGAGAGGAGAGGAGGAGTAAGGGTGGTCACGCCGCACACCACCGGATTGAGCTCGGCCTTAAGATACTTCGCATCTAAAACACACACACATGCCCATACACGCAGCACGTTCCAGTCAGAGCCATTCTGAGAGACCGATCGAATGCAAAAAGCGCAGTAGCGCTTGCACAGCTTTCTTCTGTGACCTTATATCCTGTCAATGGCGCATGATTCTTTATTCCGAAACGGTACAGTCGACCAATTTATCGAGAGCGTAGCAAAGTGACTGTCTCTGTGAATAGTACTGCGAGCAGTCGCGCAGAATATGTTGAATCGTTTCTTCACTGCCACCGTGGTCACAGGCTGCGGTGTCGGCCATACCTAAGCGGAATGCATACGCATGCGTAAATGCGACACCCGACCATAACCTACACAGAAGCGTAGCGTCACCTAGGCGAAGACCTGGTCGAATCGAAGGCTGAGAAGTGTGTCTAGGAACTACAGACGTGCGTGCTTGAAGTGTGGCTAGTTCCACTGCGACGTGGTGCGTGGAACCATTTCACTTTCTTAAGAATAATTGTTTCTAAACCGATTGGTCTTACTTGTTATCTGATAGGCTCTGTGCTTAGACAATTGAAACGGTAACGATTTACAGCGCAGTAGGCGGCCGCGTACTGTGACATAGCGGTAAGCTGCCATGTATACTCTTTACAGGTGATTCACTTTAGGGACAACTATAGGCAGTGTTTGGGCATACATTGGTACACTAATCCATGGCTCTGCTATGCGGAGAACAGAATGTTTCAGCGAATACCCCTGTCACACTGGACGTTTTATTGTCATTCGAAAGGAATGACATTCGCATCTAATGACATTATGCGGTTGCTACACAGTGATATTTAATGTCGTTAGAGTCGAATGACTTAAGCAACCGAATGAGTTCGAAAAACGCATTCGCTGTCGAAGTCGAACCGAATGTGTACTCTCTACCCCAGAGACTACTTAAAATGTGTCATTTAGCATTCTCAATTTGACAGTTCAAGCACGATAATAATGTTTTTTTAAGGCCTCTGTAATTTTAACGAGCACAGGTGTACGGAAGGCTGTCGCAAAATGTTTTTACTCTCCACCTCATTGGCGTATGGCCGCCGGCACTGTCAGCCATAACGCAAACAGACGCCTGTGTGCATGTGTATCTGCAGCGATGGAATGAACTCCACGAGTGCACTGGACCGAGGCTTAAATGTTTTTTTCTCATAAGTCTATGAGAAGACAATTTTGCGCAGTTTCGTTGAAAGCTGTTTTCCCGCATGGACGCGTGCGAGAACGCGTTTTGAAAGCGAACAAACGCGGAATGCCCTGGGTTTCCGTGCGCGTGCCGTCGAACCGCAAACTGCCACTGGTACCTCCGTCACTTCGCGTTCTAGAAAACTTCGATAGACGCAGCAGGTTTTCCTTTGTGTCTTTTTTTTTTTCGTTTTTCGTTCCCGCCACGCAGCGCATGTATTAAGCCAGTGCACGCCGCCTTGTTTTACGTGCACAGTGAACAGGCTGCGTCTTGATTCTCCTATTTGACGGTCGAATCTCATCTTCTGGCTTATGCGAGTTTCTCGCAACGCTAAGTACAAAGCATCTAAATGGTTTACTTGCTGCAGCATAGCGTCGTCGTTCAGTGGTACTACGGTACTACCATGTCAGCCATGTTGCTTGTGTTCATTCTATCGGATGTGGCTACCGATTAAGCGTCGTCTTGGCTTATGGTGGCCAGATATCCTGCGATATAAAATTTTTATCCGTGTTTATTTAGCGATGCGACTTCCCACATGCCTTTTAAAATAAAGACATCACTTTCATGTCACTCTACATTTACCTTCCTCAAATTTTCCGGCCATTTTTTTCTGAATTATCGACATTGATATCATGAACGAATGACATTACTTTTTCGTGTGTAGCAACGCCACGCATCGAATGGCCTTGGTTGCACCGAATGACATTTGAACCTAATGACATTAACGCCTCCAGTGTGGCAGGGGTATAAGTAGGAGCTCCACATAGGAAGGTTTATTGGACTGGTACACTCAAGCGCTTGAGACGCTAGATCCTCAACCAGCATGCAATGTGTCCATCATCAAAGGAGCCAAATATACGCAAATACTATTTATCTCTTATATAAAAAAAGCCTCCATATTTTCTCTGGCTTGAGAACTGATTTTTTTGTTTATGCTTAGCTTGGTATACAAGGAACGACGGCATAAATTACAGAGGACAAAGCTATTCCGCAATTTTACATATTCTTTAAACAATAATCTTACGACGCAAAGTTAGTATACCGCTGACGCTGTACTCTTCGAATGATTGGTATGATTAAATACTACATGAAAATATGCATTGATCGGTGTGCAGCGCGGTGCCAAGAAGAACATCCTTGCGTGGTACTGATAAATGCGGTCGAAATAAAACATTGTGCAAAATTACGCTGGCGAGTTGTTTATATGCAGGGCTCGGTATTTTCGCATAAATTCGAAAAAAAGTCCGATAAACACTGGCCGGTAAATTTTTAGACAATTCAGCCTTATCCGATAAACTCCGATTTTAACGGCCAATATGACCCTGTCCCTTTCCTTATCGAAGGGTCATGTTATAAGCGGTCATTAATGCATCGACCGGTTTGGCCGATGTAAACTTTGCCTCACGTCAACAGTATCTCGTCGACTGGACCCATCGCACAGTTAACATAAGGCTTGTTGCGCACGGAGCGACAGACGTCAACGTGTATAGGGTCCTGGGGAGCGCGAGACGATGCACAAACGTATGTGTTTGCTAATCAAGTATTTGTGCTTGTGTGTATATATCTCTTTGCGTCATCAAACATTCTAGTTTATAAAATAGACTTCGTGTGCTCTGATGTTTTCGTGTTCAGATATCATTTCATCTGAAATATTGTAGTATATTAAGAATAATGCAAAATTAAGCTAAAAATTGCGGACTATTGGGGTTTCACGAAAAATAAACTCCAATAAACGCCGAATTTCTGCCGAAGAATAATCTCGGAAAAAGACCCTTCGAACGTCAAGGAATTTACAAAACACAAGCCCCATTTATAAGCGATGCGTAAGCGCGGTGTTATTGTTGGAGACCACGGTTCGTCCGTTCCCACGAATCTTGTCGTACGGCGGCGTCTTTCATCTTCTTTACTAGCCTTTGTCAGAGTCTGGAACGGCTAAGCCGAAGGCACATACTGCAAACATAAAAGCAGGCGTTTCAAGGTAAACTTTCGGAAAGTCGGAATTGCCCCCATGTATCCAATTCTTCATGTCGCCTGTACATGCTTTCCTAAAGAAAACTTTTGTTCTATCGTCAAGGAACATTTCAATCAAGCCTTCAAGAAGGTGCTCTCATTTGCCAACAGATGTTCACCACGAGCACAACGCATTCATTTAGTTCAGACATTTCCGTATTCTGCAAACGCGGGTTTTCAACCAAAAATTCCAACAAAGAAAAATTATTTTGTTCTGTACATTTACAAGGTCAAAAGCTGATATGACATAAATGCCTATGTGTCCAACTTCACTGACGACGTCATAACGACGTCACAGACCACAGAAGTATGTGGCGTCATCATGACGTTACGCGATGACGTCATCACATGGCATAGTCGCTTGGTCAAATGTAGCCAATTCCCGAGGCCATGTAAACCAGGTGAGGTGCCGTGAGCAAAACGGGGTGTTGTGGGAAGTAGTTAGATTGACTGGGAACGTCACGGTAATTAATCCGTATCTCAAACTGCGTCTCTTTATGGCTTGCTAGAAGACTTGTCCCCGATTGTATAACACAATGCATTACCAACTATATAGCAGGCCCGTGTCTTCAAGTGTTACAGAGTGTAACGTTCTTCCGAAATTCATTCATTATATAGCGATTGGCCCCACGTGACAAAAGGACGGATGGACGTACTGATAGACACACAATTTTCTAGTCGAGTCGGCAGGTATATACTTGCGCATTTAGAAGTGCGGTTTTTACTTGTCTGTTGTGTTGCAGCAGCTAGGTCTTGATAAGCCCTATGGTTAGTCGAGGTTCGTTTCGCCAAGACTATATAAAGAAAGAATGTCTGCAGGGAGCCATACTCCGAGCTCTAAAAGAGTAACGCTGACTTGCCATCGTTCACCAAGGAACAAGGTCTCAGCAAGATGCTAAGACCCGTACATCGGAAGACGTTCTTATACGCGTGGGGACTAAGGTACCCAAGCTCTTTGCACGTCGGCTAACGCGAAGAGCTTCCGGGGCCATGCCCTGGCGCACAACACCCCATGAACATCCAGACGATGCAATGTCTCCCACTACGCTGCCGTCACGAGGTGTTTGTCGCCCGCGCTTACCACGGCCGGCCGTGCATCGACCGTGCGCGTTTACAGTGGAGGCACATCGTCTTTTGCCAGGAAGATATGGCGGTTTCCACGGAGAACCATTACTGACCGCTCGGAAAAGGGTATGCATCGTTCATCCTCCAATATGCGTACATGTTGACCTATGCACGGTAAAGGTTGTTTGATCGTGACGTAGAAAATTCCCAAGAGCCCTTCTCCTATAGGGACAATGGGGGCAAGCAATGTCTCGCGTGCACGTGCCAGACATTTTTTCTTTTCTTCTTTCTTTCTTTCTTTCTTTCTTTCTTGGTTCCTTTCTTCCTTTATTTTTCTCTTTCATTTTTCTTTCTTTCTTCCCTTCTTGGTTCTTTTCTTTATTTCTTACGCATTGTGCAATGCCCTCTCCTCACTGTCGCCTTTCTCCATTTCAGAAATTGGACCTTCATTCATGTGCTTAGCATCACAACGCTTCATTTGCCACCGGCAACAACGAAGGCAATGCGGTCATATCGGGACAACAATGAAATGTGCTAGTGTGAAAAGACAAGTGACCTCGACAAAAGATGAGATTACGATTGCAGGAACGGAAGATAACCGACAACTCAACGATCCACAGAGCATCAGTTATCTGAAAAATGGCGCGTACGAATACCCATGTGACCGGCACACCTTCGAGGGCCGCATTTCTGTACGTTCGCCGGCGCCCGGTTTTTGTGAACGCCGAAATCTGTGCGTCATAACGAGCTTCGCTTGAAAAACTAGGTGGCGAAATGAAGGCGGGCGCCCAAGGCGCCCGCCATGATGACACAGCCGATGCTGTTATGTGCAAACACTTGCGTACTCCGTCTAATCATTCATACACAGCAATCGCCTTCATTGTAACACATCTGCATGGGCTCTTGCAAGATCCCGACCACGGTGGTCTATTGCTTATGGCGCTCGACTGCTGACCCGAAGGTCCCGGGATCGAATCCCGGCCGCTGCGACCGCATTTTCGATGGATTCGAAAATGCTTGAGACCCGTGTACTTAGATCTAGGTGCACGTTAAAGAATCCCAGGTGGTCGAAATATACTGAAGCCCTTCACTTGAAATGTGAAAGCGATTTAACTGCGAGGCTTTAAAAAGGGTAAAAAGCAAGATTTCGGATCTTAGAAAAGTCATACAACCTGCACCAAACTGTGCGTTCGTCAAGAGGTTCACATCGTTTCTCATCTATAACATGTCTTGCAGCATGTTTCCCCGACAAATTTGACAGACGCTTTTGTAAAGCAGCGGCGCGATTAGACTGGTGAGGATGTCACCAAGAGTTTCATCATACCGATATCACACGGCCATTTTTGACTGTGAACAGGGCCGATCCGGATCGGACTTCTTGATCGCGATGAACAAGATGAACTGCTGGGAGGTACAGCCTTATCCGGATCGAATTTGGCGCACACGTCAGCCAAATATCGGTCACCGAATCAGGTCACGATGCGCAGTTCGTGATCGCTTGGATCCCTATCGGGCATGATCGCGAATAAATGTGACCATGTAACTGCCCCTGATCAGAATCCAGCCTAATCCGGATCAGCCCTTACCGTGATCGATAGTGCCCGCGTGGCACCGGTATAATTTTATATGATGAATTTATATAAGCAAATCATGCCATTAGGCAATTACGAATGAAAAAAAACCGAACCAGTTTTACTATTTTTCAGTTAACAAACGAATATTCACGTTAGGCGTGTTTGTGTGTAGGCGGCGCTTTTCCTTTGTGGCGTTTGTTTCGTTTTTCCGATGATCCTTCGCACAAGAAGCACGAGCTCCGCACGGGCAGCAATAAAAATAAAGAAAAATGTCGGTTGTAACGTGCCATTCACTTGATCTTTTTTCTTATTACATAGGCTACATGAATATTATTCACGGGCGCGCTTGTTGCTGTTACCACCGCTCAGCACAAGCTGCGCGGGATTCTTTTAGAACTTTCACTATTGTTGTAGAGCGTTCTCATAAGGATGATGATGGTCAATAAGGTTTAACGTACCAAAACCACGATATTATCGAGAGAGGCGCCGTAGTGGAGGGGTCCGGAAATTTTGACCCCTGTGGTTCTTTAACTTGCACCTAAATCTCATAAGGATGCACTCACGACGACATCAGTTCAGTTTATCTTGCAGCTCTCGCGAGCAATAGCGATGACGCTGGAATGTTCAATGCGGCATGTATAAAAGACGACGTGTTTCACCGACAATCAGATTATCGACTACCGACGACTGTGCTCGTCTCTATTTGTTGAACTGCGAGTGCTACTTCTTTCGCTGGACAAGTTCGTGAAATAAATCATGCACTGTTTGCCAAATTCAGTTCTGTATTTTGTAACTTCACAACCAGGTGACAAAAACTCACAGGGTGTCTTATGTAACAGCCATCTTTTTTTTTCTTCTCAGTCAAATTACTGATCCTCTTCCCTCCGCTTCCGAAAGCTTTCCTAAAATGATGGTTGTGCACTGCCTCCACGATCGAAAGCATTACAAGCTTTGCGCATTTCGCACAGCCTGCGTCATCAGTCCGCCGTCGTACAAATGACGCTCGGTCGTGACGTCGTCACAATGACGTCAATATAACGTCAATGATTTTTGCGATATGGGACTTCATGCTACACTGAGACCATGTGACTTTCAGTATGCCAACTGCACACTTGACTTTAGACTGCTTTTTATTACTTAGTTGCTGTTTTCGTATCATTCGTGTTGACTTCGACGCCGGTGTAGCCATGTATCGTCAGGTCTCGCCATATCTCGAAGGCGCCGACACCGGCGGTCAGTTTTCGCCTCTCATGAGACATTTATGTCTTTAGCTTACTGTCTTAGCATTGTTTGTGTTGAATTAAGAGTTGGAAATTATCGCCGTCATATGTCGTTTGTTTCTTACTTTATACTGGTGTCCTGAATTGGGGAACCCACCCTTGAAATCCCCCCCCCCCCACTATTTTTAAATTTTAAAACTTATTTTTATTTCTTCTTCTCACTGTGAAACGTATCCTCCTCCTCCACCTTCGGCTCAGCGCCATACCCTGTGTTCTCAATTCACGAACCAGCTACTTCGGCGACAATTAAACTATTTTGTTATTTCAATTGCGTTGTTAAGTGCCCTACAAGAGCCACTGCAATTAGAATTTCTCATCATCCACGATGACAAGTTAGAGGTTTCAAAGTCGGATTGACTCTTTGGTTTAAAAAGTAATTATATCTACAAGATTAACATTATTTCAAAATGTGCACAGTGTTGCACGGTATCGATTTCATATTGAATCGTCGGTATAATTTTGCCTGCTGCAGACATCTATGTGGGTAAATTCATATATTCACTTTATGCTATGGTGGGTATTCCGCCCAGCGTGCAAGACGCTTGGCTTCTGAGTGGGGTTGTAAGTAAAAACCAGTCAACGCCAAAATATCACCGCAAAAACCTGTCACCGCTTCCTGCTTCACTCTCAGAACATGTGCGCCAATTTGACCGGCGTAGGATGCAATAACTCTGATGGGTGAGAGCACGAGTACTGATAGAAAGAAAGAGAGAGAGAAAGAGAGTGGAAAGAAGAAAGGGAAATAGAGAAATATAGAGAAGAAAATGGAAGAAAGACAGAAAGACAAAGAAAGAAACAGACAGAGGGAGAAAGAGATAAAAAAGAAAGAGGCAGAAAAAAGAGGCAAAAAGAAGAGGCAGCTTGGCAGAAAGAGAAATAAAGGAGGAAGCGAGAAATAAAGAGAGAGCGAAAATGATAGAAACAGCGAGAAATATACATGAAGAAATATATATAGCGAGAAAGAAACAAATACATCTCACGCGCATTTCGTGCTAAAGAACTGCGCAGCTTCCTTGGGCTCGCATCCTACTTTCGACGCTTCATCCGCAACTTTGCCACCATTGCCTCGCCTCTCCACAAGCTCCTTGCTAGTACCGGTTCCTTCGGTTCGAATGATCAGTGCGAAGCCGCATTCCAAGAACTCAAGAGCGCAATGACATCCCCGCCGGTCTGTTATTTCGATGATAAGGCACTAAGTTTACTACACACTCACGATAGTGGACAGGGAATTGGCGTCGTACTGCCACAGCGCGACTGTAAATTTCGCGAGAAGGTTGTCGCGTATGCAAGCCGCACTCTGGCCTCTGCAGAAAAGAAGTACTCGTTAACCGAACAAGAGTGCTTGGCTGTTTTCTGGCCCATCCATAACTTTCGTCCCTACCTCCATGATCGACATTTCACCGTTGTGACAGGCAGACCACCATGCGCTATGCTGGCTGTCGACAATCAAACATTTGTCGGGACGCCTTGGCCGCTGGATTCTCCGATTACAAGCATTTGACTTTGACGTCGTTTACGAGACCGGAAGGAAGCATCAAGATGCCGATGCTACGTTACGATGCCCATTGCCGCCATTATCGGAGCATCTCACGTCACCTTGTCAAATTGGCCGCACAGAGGGCGCATCGTCAATCACATCCATGTCTTTCCTGATTTCATCCGTCCGCGCTTCAGTGCTTTCCACTCAGCAACGTTGCGATTGTTATTGTAGTCACATCATCAGTCGCCTAAGCGATGCTTCGTGTTCTCCTAATGTCAGGCTACAGAAACAGCTCAAGCAATCCAAGTTCGAAGACGATGTACTCTATCGGTCTATTTGTCACCAGGAAGGCCATCGATGTGTTCCCGTCGTACCGCGCGCTCTTCGCGGTGAAGTTCTGCGGGTTTCACAAGACGACCCAACGTCGGGCCACTTTGGCTACCACAAAACCCACGAGCGCATCTGCAGCTGATTCTTCTGGCCAGGTCTTTCAACAAGCGTAGCTAATTATTGCCACAACCGCCTCTTGTTTTGTTTTGATGAATTCGAGTTTGCCCTGCAAGGACGGTTAGCAACGCTCGACGCCGACTGCGGCGCAGTGTTTGAGAAGCTTCGCGATTGTAGATAATTTTCTTATCATTGCGTGAAGGACGCCAATAGTCGGACGGACAGACGGAAAAAACTTTATTAAGAAAAAAAAACCTGCAAGGTTGCCGGCCCGGGCTCAGGCCACCCGGGCATTATGTGCGGTGAGGCATAGCCTTTCCACCGCTGCCTGGGCCCGCTGGATTGCCCACAGTTGTTAAAGTCAAGATTAGTCCAGAGCTTGCGCGACCACTAGTGATAATCTGGAAAGTTCGATGCGTGATGTATAAAAGACGGCGCATCCCAGCGATGATCAGTTTATCGATGGCCGACGCTCTGTTCGCCGCTATCTCTGTACAGTGTGTATTCCTGTAGTTTGAGCTTCCGTTTCCCGGCCACAAGTTCCGCCTGATAGAGTTTCATCTTGGATACGCCGACTGCTGCCTTCGTCGACATCACGGCCTCGTGCGCGCTTTGCCAACAACGCAAGCGGCCTACTACAGCCCCAGTCAGGACCCTACAACCACTTCCTTGACCAGCAGAGCCATTCTCTGTCATCGGAGTTGACCTTTTTGGGCCCCTCCCAACTACCCCAGACGGCAATATATGGATTGTCATCGTTCTTGATCACTTGACCCAGTACGCTGAGACGACCTCGATCACTTAAGAAACTGCTTCCGAAGCAGATGCCTTCCTCTTGAAACCTATCTACCTACGTCACGGGGCCCCTCACGTTCTTTTGAGCGAGCGAGGCAAGTCATTTCTCTCAAGCACGCTCACTGAAGTTCTCTAAGCGTCAAACAGAAGATATCTAGCAACCACCCACAAACAAATGGTTTGATGGAGAGATTTCATCGCACGCTGTGTGACATGCTGTCGATTTATATCCAACCTGACCATCGAAACTGGGATTCGATTCTCCCATTTGTAACAGTTGCGTATAACACGTCTGTTGAACGGACCACAGGCTAATCTCTGTTTTTCTTACTATACGGATGCCAGACAAGCTCATCACTAGACGTTTCTTTCTTTTCTGGCCCCGTCAACTCTTCGCCATATATTTGCGACCAGTTTCTGTTCCGTGTTGCGTAATGCCGTCGTCGCCTCCGTATAAACACCGACGCTAGCCAAGAAGATCGCAAAAATCGCTACGATGCGTTCGCGAAAATCGCTACGCGTCGATTTCTATCGCCCTGGCTACGCTGTACTCCAATGGACGCCTGCACGAACACCTGGTTTATGCGAAAAGCTTGAGAAAGAGAGAGATAGAGAGAGAGGGGGCTCTTCATTGAAAGGCAGAGAATTTAGCCGGCGTGTGTAAACTCGCTGACTTGCTACTCTGCGTCGGGAAGGGGATTGGGGACACAAAGATACAAAGAGAGAAATATATAGAAAAAGTATAAAAAAACGCAAGGCCTGCGCGGAAAGCGCAACACAGTCACAGCGAAAGCTCGAAGAGCGGAATTTCTAGAGCCCGTTATAAACTCTCTTGTGGCTGCTAATACAACTACACTAGTAATGGTCATGGTTTTTCGGTCTTGTTGTTCTGTCAATTCTTTGGTTGTATTTTTTTTTAACATATCATCATCATGCTTCAAAGAAAGATAGCCCCAGGGGAGTGTGTTGCTAATCTGTCACGAAGGGGCGTAAAAGAGAGCACGTGATGAGATTCGTGCATATATAGGTTTACTTTGGCGTTCAGTTATAAACTTGGTAGTTTGCGCCCGTCGTGTGTACGTCTCTTCTGCTGTCCGTCTTTTTAGCGCAGCCATGAATCAAGTTACTAGATGAATACATCCTGACGGATCACTCTTCCTATTGACTAAGTAGCCCAGTACAGTAGCCTCTACAGTGCTCCAACCAGCTTGTGAGATGGAGCATCGTTGAGAGTGCCATACAGTCTGCAATGAGAGTCATAGAAAAGGGAGGAGGCCGTACGGTTCAGATCGCTATGCTCGATGTGGTGCTGTATAAAGCTGTCCCTAACACATAAGTCATATCAGCCTAGCACAGACACTCTCATCACTGAGAATGGAGCCAAGTATGCATAGCCAGTGCGTACCTCTGCTATCTCAGAAAACCTCCATAGTTTCTCTGGCTAGAGGGCAGATTTTCCTCTTTGTAATGAACTGGAATGGCAAGAAACGACGAGCTAAAGTTCCATAATGAAAGTCCTTCATTGCTCCACATATTCTTTAAACTAAAATCTCTCAAAACAAGGTTCACAAAACTAACTTCTCACAAATGAAGGTTAATATAGGGCTGACACTGTACTGTTGAAACCATTGCCCCTAATGGATATGACCTGGCTCGAAGCTGGCACTCGTAATTATTTGCGAAAAAAAACAATCCGCACATATTTTCTTTTGAAAATTGAGCGCACAGTTTTACCGTAGTCGCGTAGTCCCCTGGCTCCACGCACAAGAATTTGAATTTGCTGTTTGGTCAAAATTTCATTTCTCCTCCTCCTGGAACTTTGTTTTTGGGCGGCGTCCGCATCGCGTCTTCCATCTTTGTTGTAGCGTTTGTCAGTCTCTGTACTGCTCGAAATAGAGGCCCATCGCGCGGTCATCGAAGCACGCAATTCGCAGGAAGTTTTCGTGAAGTCCTAAATTTCGTGATACATGCAATGCGCAATGTCGACCTTACGACCACCATTATGAACTATTTCATCATCGCTTTCATAGCAAGTGCTCACTTTTTACATTTCTATTGCATGAGCAATAACAGGAACATTCAAGACGCATTTAGTCGGCGCCGTCGCCGTGACGTGCCGTAAAAAGTCCGAGGACGAAACATTGCCCCGTACGTCGCATGTTTCGCACGGAGAGAGTGGCATGGCAGCCCACCACAGCGGCTCAAGCCAACGTGCTCAAGCGGACAGGAAACGCGCAGGCTGCGCTTCGTAGCGCAAAGGACATATAAGAGGTCACGAAGCGTTGGGGCTACCTGGCTCTTGCAGGAGCTGCATACTTTGACAGGACGGGCATGGTCACGCACGACCTTTCTTGACATGGATCAGCCGACGGCTCATACTTCAGTACGTAAGGCGCTCTCACCCCACGGTTTGCTTTAAAACAACAGACAGCGCGATGGTCACTTCGCTCGTTCCAGCAGTCCGGTTTTCTTGCGCCAGGGTGTTTTTGAGCGCCGCTCGGTCGGATGCTAAAGGAGTTAGGCACAAACCCCACTTCGTATAACTTCACAAAATTTGCTATTACATTCATTGTTGTGTCCTCGCGGTGAATTTTTTTTTTTTTATTCGTACCGCCGGCGTCACTCATTCATATGGTTCAGATATACTTACTTTATCAAAGCATGGGCGTAAATGCGCTACTACTTTTTCAATACGTTTGCAGCCGTTTCGAAAGTATTCTAAAAAAGATGGTTGGTTGATCCCTCCGTCATCGGAATCGGCATAACACAAAAGTGAAACGTGTCGTCACAGAAGTGGTTCAAAATTTATAGTGCATTGGTATATGAGAGCTTGTACAATGTCTACTGTTGTTTGGCACATATAGCACCGCCTGATGTGGACGCATTCACGTTGACGCCTGGTGGCACATCTCCGTAATGACGACTAACGCACATGATCATGATTTAAAGGGATGCTGAAGTGGTTTTACAATTCGGTAAAACTTTGTTGTTAACAAGGACCAACATTATTGTCGACGATGGCGTAATTTTTTTCGCTGTTGTGGCAGCAGGAGCTTTAAAACACGCGAAAGAAAAGTTCGTTTTGCTCCGCCCACGCGAACGCGCCGAAAGTGTGGGCGTGACCGGAACTACGTCATCGTCGGTAGTTTTGGCCACGGTGGTAGAATAACAGGTGGGCCGACGCGCCGCTCCGCCAATGCGCCGCGCGTGTCACGGAGGCGCTCGAGTTGCCGCCGCTTTTCCGCAAGGTGGCAGCAGGTATACTCTGGGCCGATATCTCCGCTCCGGCGCATTTGAAAGCGTGGCCAGTGCGCGTCGCGAGCATTTAAACTGCAATTCACATCTTTCACTTTTGAGAAAGAGATCCGCGGTGTATTTATCACACCAGAGAGGCCTAGAGCAACACTGAAGAGTTGCAGTCGCTTAGAGCGGACGCGCCACTAATGAAAGCATGCAACGCAACCAGCGTTGCAGCCGCGTCTCTTCCTTTCTGCTTGGTCATCTTCGATAAATGCGGAGGCGTCCGTGGGTGCAAGCGTCCGAAGAGCAAGAGCGTCCCTATGCGACGCAACCAGCGTCGCAAAGTCGCAATCAGGCTTCGAGTCATGATCACGGCCAGACCACTGTGGTCGTGATTAGGTGATCCCACGGCTTGAGATCCGCTCTGATGCGTCGCGTTTGTTGCGCTCTGTCAAACCAACGCGCGCGACCGCATCGGTGTTTCCGCTCACTTTGTAAGCTGGAACCACGGCTGAAACCACGGTGGCTCGATCTGTGCCGCTGATGCGGCGGCCACCATGGGACGAAAATTCTTCGCTCGAAATTGCAAATCTGGCTACAAAACGTGCAAAGAAGAGCTGTGTCTTCTCTCCGCGCCGAAAGACGAAAAGCGACTGCAGTTGTGGAGAAATGGAATTCCACGGAAATACCGCCAGCTACTGTCCTCCGACATACATACGATAGCGTGAAAACCAAATGCTTTTTTTTTTACTCTATACACTCGCCGGTAGAATTTTGCACGCTTTCGAAAAAAAAAAAATACGCGCGTATCTCTTGCAATCGGCACCCTGTGACAGTCATATCGGGACTACCCGCGCCGATTAAAATATTTTAAGCTTCATAAAGCCTGGCGCTCTCACTTTTGCGGTCGAAGCTGGCAGACAGCCACTACAAGCTAGTAAAAGCACAAACAACCGTTTGAAGCCACGAATTTAGCTAGAAAAACCGGTTTTTACAGCCCAGCGAGAGCTTGCAATGCGCGTCTTTCGGCCCAAAAACTCGTCGCGAACCTAGCGGCGGCCGCGAGCAACTTGAGCAGTACGGCGACGCGCTCGCGGCGCTCGATGGGCCACCTGTTTTATTCTACCACCGTGGTTTTGGCGGAGCCGTGGCCTCCGTGACTACTTCTCGCTGCGCGTGTTGGTGGAACTGATCGCGAAGGCCATGATGGCATCAACAAGCACATAACAAACAGTGATACTCGATGTGCACTCCTTCAAAGCGTCGTGAAATGCGAAGACAAACGCTACGCGCGTCGTGTGTTCCCTCTAGCCTGCCCGTTACTTTTCACAGGGCGAGCGGGGAACGCGTTGCGACAGCCGGGCGAGTGTCGGAGAGCTATTATGCTATGAGTGAGGCTCTGGCTAAAGCAGCCACCTGCTTTAGCCAGAGGTGTTACTCGTAATTTTTATGATGAGCAGTGTTCGGCTGGATCTAAAAGTCAGAGGGGCATTTTATTCATTCGCCTAAATGAGTCGAAGGCGACAGCCATCGTCTTCTCACTGCGGAGCAGTTTAGGGGACCTCCCTGTCGTCATCTCATGTCTCGTGTTCTTGTCATGCAGTTCCCGCGTTTTATACACCAAGGCCGAGCAGGCTGTACGTTTTGAACGCCAGCATCGCGGAAGGGCTGATTCGTCTGTGCGAGCTAGCGATGCGACCGCGAAACGTCAGCGTCGGGAGCAAGACAGTCTCGTGTCTCGCGTTGGTGTCGCGCAGGTCTTATGTTTGATACACATTAGCCGAGAAAGCAGCACGTTTGTCACATAATCACAAGAAAACTACAGAAAATAGCGGAAACGAGCAGGTAAACACGAGAAAAGAACCCTACAGGACAAAAAAAGCGCAGACAAACGCAAAATAAACGCAAGAGAAACACAGGCGATGCAATGCTCCGCCGTTCCCAAACCTTTCACTTGGGTGGAACCGGCTCAAACTTGGAGGACGCTTGGCCTTCGCCTTCAAGATTAGAACGCGATAGCATAATAGGATCTCGTGCGCATTGCCTTCAACCCTTTCAAACTATCCGTTTCACCCTACGGCCGTTTCAAACTATCCTAGAATACTTAGGTGCAGTTGCTAAATGCTCACCACGCCATAGGCACCGTGCAGGGGAGTTTTCCAGTGTGATAGCAGCGCCAGAACCCACAGCCTAACGGATAAAAAGAAAACAATATTGATACGAGGCCGGTCAAAGATTGACGGACTGCTGCCGTTCTATTGGGGGCGAGGAGTTACGGAGTCGCCCTCGATCGGACGCGCCTCGATGGAGTGCTAGGTAGAATACCGCCGGCGCGCTCCCCATAGGTTTTGCGGTCGGCTCTCTAGGAAAACACCTCGCGGAAGCCCTCCAGGGCATTTGTGTAATAACTTTCGAAACGAAATATATTCTTACTGTCAAAGTAATGTATTCTTACTGTCATGAAATATATTCTTACTGTCAAGGTATGTTGATGCCGCGTCGGTGGCATCAACATAAATGATCATCACGTGATGACAATAATCATCACGTAATGACAAAAATCATGACATGATGACGTCACCATAAAAAGTCACAATCGCCAAAATATGTGACGTCATTATGACGCCACCGTGGCGCTATGGTGTACTGGAATGGGGTAGTGTGCCGTCTGGCGCCGGAAACGTGGCTCTTTTTGCGATGGCAGCCTCTGGTGCCAGAGCACACCGTACTAGTGTATCGCCACCTGACGCCGCCCCCTGAAGTAACTGATGGTAAGCTGAGATACAAAGCCTCCGAAATCGGTAGTTGTAGTTCCTGCGCTGGTCGTGCGTCCACGTGGGAAACTTGTTGATTGTTCGCTTCTGTTTCTCATGACGCGTTAGGAAATTTTTTCGTGTGCGTGGCAAAGGCTCAGTGTTTGAGGAAGCCTGATGCAGTCAAGTTTTTGCTGACCGATTGGAATTACGGACTTATTCACATTGGCTAAATCCAACACCCCGAATAAATCGCAGTGCGTTTAGCTGCATTCCTGCGCTTTGGCGCCCCTTTGAGGAGTAAAATCTCTAAATAAATCGAGCAGCATTCGTCATTGAGCGTTGTATTTTTTCTGTCCAAAACCTTGCGATTGCTCTTCTGGCTGATTCAGGTCACGTGTGGTGACGGGTGACCTCTTCGTTTGTTTCGACGCATAACTTCAAATTACTGTGATAGCTAGACAAGTGTACATATGCATGGAATGAACAGCGATGGGCTTTTTTATGCCTTTTGCAATCAATACAGTAAGCATGCAGACGATCCGGGACGCTGCTCTGCGATAGGAATTGTGCAAGCTCAGACGATGCAGAAGCATCTTTATTCCAATAATGCAACCAAATGTGTTTGATTGTTTAAATCTTGCAAATATATTTAGTTTCAATCGTGTTACGTGACCATTTGACTCAAGAATGGCAGAAAGTTTTGCAATTCCGATTTAAATTTCGCGCGCCGGGCACACCGTTCGATCGTGGCGCCCTGCTGGTGGCGTCATCGCAAAAGTAACCGCCATTCTCCCATTGGTTTGCTGCGAAGACGGCACACTACCCCATTCCAGTACACAATAGTGGCGCCACATAACGTGCGTCACATGGTGACGTATTCACACGACATGGCCGTTTTGCACAGCCTCCGTGATCGGTGGGCCGATCACGGTGGCACTGTAAAACCACGTTAGGTAGTGTGCCTCGATGTGTGCGCTGTGCGCCCCCCTTAGGGTGTTGCCATTCTTTGAAGGGGCTGATGCCGCCGCGAAGCCATTTTTTGCCCCGCGTCTCGCGCCTCTCAGCGCAGCTGCCGTAGAGGGCTGAGGCGCCGGTAAGAAGCCGTGGGCTAAAATATGGCAGCCGCGCCGCAGTAGACGCCGCAGATATCCTCACCCTGGACAAAACGCGCAACAAAACGCGCATCAAGGCACCCTAACGTTAGGTGCCGAAAGCTTTTGTAGGGAGGCGGGGGATAGTCAATAGATCGACTGCCAAGAAGAAGAAGAAGATAGTTATCGCCTTCCAAACAACTTAAGGGAATGCATAAGGGACCCTGGGAGTTTTTTTAATTCAGCGTATCTGCAGCCGATTTTGTGGATGCTGAGCACGGGGCCGATGATCAATAGGTCGCACAGGAAGCTTCTGGGATGGTACCGCACCTGGTAAAAGGTAGCGCCTTTTATTGCGATAGCAATCATATGGACACTCTAGGCGGATTTTTACTGTTGCTGTCGCCCGTGCTGTCGCCGTCATGTCCCACATATGTATATGTATGTATATATATATATATATATATATATATATATATATATATATATATATATATATATATATATATAAAAGGCACAAAGAAAAATAAAACAAGAAAAACATTTCGAAGCACCCGACCGGCGATTCGAACCAGCGACCTCTCGCTCCCCAGCGCGCTGCGTTAGATAACCCAACCACACGACATGGATGCGCCGGTGGAATAACGCCGAGCTATTTATATGCACCATTTACCGCTTGTGGCCCCCATATCTCGGAGTAGCTTGGGCGTGTTTTCTATCACGCAACGCTCCTACATTTTCTTTCAATTTGAAATTTGCCCTTGATGCGCGCACGAAAAAGTGGCCCCTTTCTGTGTCCCCTCGTGATGTGGACCGAAAAAAAAAATAACACCGGGCACACCTTGCGTGAGACGCCCCCGTGTGGCACGAGACGCAGAGGGGTCACTCCACGCGCCGCAGTTTAAAAGAAAAAGAAATATCTAGGAGAGTCTGATTCTCCATTGTCGACACTTGCAGCGCGTTGCTCCAGCACAAAAACATAACAACTGTGACAGTTGTTAGATCACGCTTGTCCTGTGTATACCTGTGCGTTCTCTTCGGTCGTCCTTGTTTGTGCTTCGGCGGTGCGCTTAAAGTATCGCGCTGCTTGTCGTTCCTCGTGCGTCGTTCCCCTTTCTTGCTAAGGCATTCATTGCTTCGCCCTTGGGCCGAAACTTTGACTTTTCCATCCTGCGGGAGATCGTCTCAGTGCGCGCTTTCTGCTGCTGACCGAACATCGCAGCCCCGACACAGTAGCGAAAGTCTTTGTCGCGGAAGTGCTTGCTGCACACACGACTCGTAGCCGATGGCTGCTTGTCAGTTCTTAGCTTCACAACCCACGCTTCACACAGTTTCTTGTGCCACGGGTACCGGTGCAGGCTAAAGGGCGAGACAGACGGTACGATTTTTCATGCGATTCGACGTCCGACACGGCGGAGGGGAAACCAGAATGGTGACCTTTCATATCATCGTACAGCCACGATTCCCTCTCCCCCACCGCGGCGTCGGCCGTCGGATCGCATGGAAAATCGGACCCGTCTGTCCCCCGCTTAATACTGGGCTGCATTGCGTACGTCCGGCAGTGCTGCATGTTCGTAGCCTTCGGAGGCAGCCACTCCTATTACAATGGGTTCAATTATATTCAGAATGCGCGAAAACCTTCACATTTCGACAGAACGCGGCGCAGGTGGAACGTGAAACTCGTTTTTAAAGCACGCGGCAGAGCTTCACAAGCCCCCGATGCGGCCGCTGAGACCACGTGATCCTGCCAAGCACGTCATGCCGACAGTGGGGCCGGCGTCTCCAGTGGTGGGCCTCGCGCCCAATACTCGCAGACAACTTTTCTTTGAAATGTAGTGAAAGCTACGGGGGTGGAGCATCTGCACGTGTACTCCTACGCGAAGTAGTCCGGTTTGGCGCGCGTCTCGTACCGTTGTGGAAAGTGACAGCTGCTTTCAATCAGCGTTGCATACCGGCGTTTCATACCGACGCAGACGCCGCTTAGCGTTCCAGGTATACATAAAAGGCTGGACCTTCTCAGGCGTGCAAAACCAAAGTGACAACGTATAAAGTGGAATGAATAAACATCTCGCTGGTGTGAGCTGCGTCCTGTCTCAAAGAACACGGCCGGACTGAAAGGCGCTCGAGCGCTCCGTCTTACCGCCTTCGCAATCGAGTTCAACGCAATGGTAGCGTTTCTTCGCGCTTAGCGTCACTGTTCAACGCGTGGGACGCAGCGACCCTGCCGTAGTTATAGGCCGAATTCTTCTGTCTCTCATTCCCCATTAGCAGCCATTGGCATGTTCCAGTAGGAAACGTTAGTAGAAGTGTCTAAAAGCCGACTTCTTCTGTCTCTCATTCCCATTAGCAGCCATTGTTTACCTCCAAGGTAGTGCCTGGTGAGATTTCTCCTGTGCGTGATTAAACAATAAAAATTTTGTTCAAAACGCCGTTGATTGATGAAATAAACCAACGAAAGACGCCAGATGTTTTCTAAAAGCAAAACGAAAGAACGCCAGATGTTTCTAAAGCAAAACGAAAAGACGCCAGCTGCTTAACGAAAGACGCCAGATGTTTTCTAAAGCAATGGTTTTCTAAACAATGAAAATTCACAGCGTACATGTAAAATTAAAGTAAGCTGCAAGTCGTCATAACTCATCGAACCTTTAGTATAAACGCGCCCGATCTCACGTAGGTGATGATGTACTGGGCAGAATTCACGGAAGATTCACGGTTTACCGATGAACCTCCGCAGCTTCGCCCACTCATCATCATTCACTCCGTGGATATGCTGTGATTTTTTTGCTTGTTGCTTGCTTGCTTGATGCTTGCCGAGAAGGACGCGAGCGCACGCATGCGTCTACTGTTGCACGGACCGCAGTCGCGAACGCAATGGCAGGGTCGCAGCGACAACACTGTGGTGCGTCGGGAGGTGGAAACAGACGCATTGCGAAGGCCGTAAAGGCGGAACCGCATGGCGCATCGTCAACATGAGTGATGCAAAAAATCATCCCATGATGACGTCACCATATTACGTTATCATGACGTCGCAGATCTCCATAATTTGTGACGTCATCATGAGGTTATCACATGACATCGTCACTTTGCGTTGCTTCCGTTCTCGGTGGCCCCATCATGTAGGCAGTAAAAAACCAGCTGAGGTGCACAGAGCTTGTAATGCCTCCAATCCTGGAGGCAGTGGAAGACTGCGTTAGGTGCAGAAAGCTTTTGCACGGGGGTGCATAAGTGACCCTGTAAGTTTTTTCAACGAATGATGGGTCTTTCTCTCCGAGAAGTGCTTCTTGCAAACATAGTCACGAGGCGTGAGCTTTCGATCTTTCCTTGGTATGGCACGAGCCCACGCTTCCAATCTCACCGGGTCTCTAGGAATATTGAAGGTTGCGTACCCACTCCATCGGCAAGACGCATTTCCGCCCCATCCTAAAGGAGCACTTGTGGAAATCTGCAAAGTGCTCTCCTTTGTTCACGGAGCAATACTTCGTTCTACGTGCCTTTGTTGCGGCGTGAAAAGCGCGCGCAAAGATCGAGAAGTCAGCGCCGCTGGCACATTGCGGAAGCCACTGAATGCGCCGCTAAAAAGACAGAAAGCCTGCAAATCGCGAAGGAATGCGCGACAGCTTGCCCGCGCGAATTGGGAACTTTCCCTCCCAAGGCCATCTACGCAAGTGTGCGCACAACGCGAGCGAGGGGCCCATGCATGCGGCAGACATCGTCTGCTCAGGGGCCACAACTAGCAGCTCGTTTCAAGCATTGTACGGCCTATAATTTGGGCTGTATGTATTAGTCACTGCAGCTAATATATCTCTCACATCTATCAGTTGATGTCACAGACAGAAATCTGAGAAATTTTACAATGCACGAGGCGGTATCACAATTTCTATACGTCGCGTCCATAGAAGAGCATTTAAACGATGGCAACACGCCGGAATTGTCATCTGTCGTGCTGCGGCGAAAACCGCACTTGCTCCATGACACTGTCGCGCAGCACTCGCGCGCTGAGGCCGCCGAGCAGTTTCTCCTCCACACATACTTTTTTCTCTGTGCCTCAGGCTGGACGAACGAGGTATTAATAAACCATGTCCTCTGAATGGCCCCTATAAATGTGGCCCGAATGTTATGCAGGATAGTTTCTCAACACAAATCAGTCGCTCGGCCTGTTCGGGATACTCTTTGGCCACTTTCTTAGAAGATTGCCGTACAGCTACTCAAGTGCGCAAAACGAGACGATGCTGCATCCCCAATCGGCCAGCCAGTTGTCACGCACCCACTTGCTGTGACCCCATTTATTGACGATATGTTTCTTAGGCTGAAAGAAATTTCGCAGCGTATGGGCCTCACGGTGGCTTTTTTTTCGGCTCCGGAGAAGCTGGCAAAACTTCGCAAGCGTGTCAGTGACTAGGCAATACATCCATGGAAGTCTGCGCTGTGAAGCACAGAGATCCTCTTGTGTCCTGCGTCACAGACGTGGTCTCTCAAGTTCTTCCTTCTGTCATGCGGTGCTAAATGTGTTGGGCGAACACGTAGGTGCCGAAATGAGACAGAGATAGAAAAAAAAACTATTTATTGAAAGCACAATGTTCGGCCAGCGTATATTTGCCTGCTTGCTATTCTACATTGAGAGGCAACGAGAAGAATAAAAGGCCGTAGAAGAGTGTGGGCAGAAAGATATGTCAGAAAAGATTAAGATGCCGGTCTTGCATTAGCTGTCCTCGGTCATGTATGAACAGTCTCCACAGTTAACCTAAATTTTGAAAATAAGTGAATTTATGAAAGAAGAAGGGAACACTCATGCGCCCAACGCACACTTTCCAGATTTTATTTATTTAACAATACTGCCGAACTCACGAGGAGATCATTGCACGGAGGGCATACATATGAAACAGAGAAGAAACGCGAAGCAATCATTTGTAGCATGCAAAACATTAGGCAATCAATACATGAGAATCGGTAGTAGCAATAAGCAAGATGAGGGTACAAATCACTGCAGAACTATGAATTACAACTATAATGTCAATGTGTAAAGTGATGCAATCACGTTATCGATATACAGAGCCTGGATACGAAATACAAGAGGTCAAAAGAGAAGAAAAAGAACAACAGAGTGCACAAAAACTGCTCAGCGTGTACCTTTGCTTCTACCATATCTAAGAACGCATTCAAAGATGAAGTGTTGGTAACAGAAAGACTAAGTTTGTTCCAATCTCTTATGGTTTGCGGGAAATATGAATATTTAAAGCAGTTTAAATGAAAAGTATATTCATTAAGTGTTTGAGAGTGCCGGTAACGTGTTAACCTAGAAACACTGAAAGAAATTAGTTTTGACGCGTCGATGTTTATGTCTCCATGAATTAACTGAAACAAAGACATTAGCCTTGCTATTTTGCCCGACTTTGTAGCGTTGACAGACCAGCCTTGTGTAGTAATTCTGCAGGAGAATCCGTTTGCCAATATTTATTATAAACGAACCTTACCGCCTTCATCTGCACCCCTTCGATCCTTGCGATTAGTTCCTTTGTGTAGCCCTTTCAGTCACGAATTATGATGCACTGTCTGCAAATGCATCAAATATCCATGGCATGCTTTGAAGGCACTCAGTATTACATTCCAATAAATAAAATGAAGGAATGTGTTGTTTTGTGTGAGTTACAGTACTTAATGCTAATTAGCCTGTAATTAAATATCTAATTATTCTGCAATCAGTCAGCATCAATCCTTGCATAAAAGGAATCCACTGTTAGGCCCAAAATGCATGCACAGTTTGTTTTTTGGTCGGATGCTTTTCGAGCAAAGAAAAAAATTACTCTTGACATTGGTCCTGGAACGTCGCACGTCGAACGATCGTCGAACATGGTAGTGTCTCTAGCAAAGTGATCATCTGCAGCAATATACACCATGACGAAGTTAAATAAACGCTAGTTCTCCACTCAGTAAGCCTGCACGAATGTGGACACTAAGTTTCAGGTCATTTGAAGAAACACGCGCGGCGTGATGCGACTTCGAAGTTGATGTGTACAATTGTACACACCGTGACTGAAAGGGGTAGGTAAACCAGGGTGTCGGAACGAAATGTTTTTCGTTTCGGTTTTAGTTTCGTTCCACCGCAAAAAGTTCCGTTCCGTTTCTGTTCCGGAACGAAAAAAAAATGTTCCGTAACGTTTCGTAACGTTTTTTTTTTTTTAATTCAAAAATTTTAAGTTAAGGTAATCACAAAGAACATTGGATTTGTGATGTAGTTACTTGCCTTCCTCTTAGGAAAGTGGGACAAGGGTAAAACACGTTCTTTGGAGGAAAGGAAGTAACTGTACCACGAATTCCTACCAACTAGCACAAACCAGTAATAATTTCAAAGTCATAGTATTTATTTTCTCAAAAGAAAAATACGAATTTTTTAGTAGGCCCAATGCTTTGTGTCAAGGGAGTGAGCACGATATCAGAAGCAGCACCTCATTGAGTGCACTCTCTGATGTGCCAGACCGGTGTTCTCATAAAAATTACACCATATCCCGCTAAAGGGGACCATGAGGCGATGCGAAGCCGGAGCACTTGCACGATCGCGTTCCGTTGGCGTTCGTTGGGCATGCTACCGATCTCGCATCGTGGAACGCGAAGAGGAAGGCTACGCGCGTCTTGTCTACCCTCTTCTAGCCTGGCCGTTAATTCTCAGAGGGCGAGCGGGGAACGCAGTCCACAGGCGTGCGAGAGGGCGGCAGCGTAGGAGAGGAGATAGAGGGGGAGGGGACGCGCATGCGCTCGAGCTCATCGCGGCGTTGCGCAGGAGAGAATTTCGGCATGTCTAGCCCGCGTTTCAGAGGAACAGCGGAAAGGGGGAGGGGAGAGGGGTATGGGAGAGGGAATGTGGAGAGGGAAAGTGGAGAGGGGAATGGGAGAGGGTGAGTGGAGAGGATGTGTGTGGAGAGGGTATGCGCATGCGCAGTAAGGGTGGTCACGCCGCACACCACCACCACCACCACCACCGGATTGAGCTCCGCCTTAAGATACTTCGCATCTAAAAGATCGCCAGGCCTGCGCGGAACACGCCGCACAGTCACAACAAAAGCTGGAAGAGCGGACTTTGTAGAGCTCGTTGGAGAGTCTCTTGGGGTAATAATACAAGTACACATGCAAAGTACCTACTACGCCATAAAGCATCTCAATTTTTCTGAAGTAGAGAAGTTCCCACTATGCCATTTTTCGTCATTCTTCGAAGTCTCGCGGTAGATGCTACACATTTGTAAGGTATTATGTGAACTTTGTGCTGTGGCTGACGACGATGAAGAATTATGGCTGAGCACTTTGCAGTGGGTGGGAAGCAGCGTAGCGGAATGGGCGCCTACATTCTGTTTCAATTCCATTGCGGGGCATTAGAACTTGCCGCAATTCCATTCCTTTCAATTCCTCGGAATGAACAAACGTAGCCCATTCGCACTCTGGGAACGGCCGGGCAGTTCAATTCCAATCCTGTAATCCTTCTTATAAAAAAAATCTGTAATTTTTTCTTATATCAGCGATAGCGGTCACGGACACCGGCGGCGGCGGACAACTATGGCGCCAAAATCAGCTGTTGTGATCTCATAAAAGCTTTTGCTGTAACAAACTTCAGCGCCGACAATGCCCTCTCTATGATGGCTTGCGTGCCAGGCACGCAAAAGTCCACTTGCGTTAATATAAACATCTCTGGTTGCCACTGTTTTTGTTTTTTGCACAAGTTCAACATATCTTTGCTTTGGAATTCCTGCCTGAGGTACGCGCTAACACTGTACCCTGAGATATGCTCAGAATGCATGAGCTCAGTTGCTCCGGATTGGGAAGTTTTCTCGTGAACCGAAAAACGATTGAAAAAATTTCGGTTTCACTCCGGCACGAAATAATATATAAAGTTTCGGTTACGTTTTCGTTCCGTTCGAAAATATCGTTTTTTTTCGTTTTTCGTTTTTGGTTTTCGTTCCGATCCGACACCCTGAGGTAAACCAAGCAATATTGCCATACTCTAGCACTTGGTCTGACAAGCATCTTGTATGCCAGCAACTTTGTATTTGGGGATGCCAGATGAAGGCGTCTTCTCAAACAGAAAAGCCGCTTTAGTGCATTTGAGGTTATATTGTTGTCATGGGTTTCCCATCGAAGATCATGCGTTAATGTGACGCCTAAATATTTATGTTCAAATACGCGAGTAAGAGGTGTGTCATTAATAATGTACGTGAAGTCAGATATTGCTTTTTTTCTAGCTGCAGTAATCGTTACGGATTTCTTAGCAATCAGAGTCATTTGCCACTCCTTACATCAAGAAACGACAGACTCGAGTGCATTATTCAGTACACGGTGATCATCAGCAGAATTAATTTCACGGTACAAGATACAATCATCAGCGAATAGGCGGATGTTTACATTCAATCTGGAAGGCAAATCATTAATGTACAGCAGAAACAAGGCAGGACCCAGTACACTGCCCTGGGGCACTCCCGACGTCACAGATGCTAAAGGGGAATTTTTGTTATGAATACGCACAAATTGTAAGCGGTCACTCAGATAGTTCTCTATCCGATTAACAATAGGACCTTCACCTATTGTACACTGAAGCTTCCTGCTTAATTTCTTGTGTGCTACGCAATCAAAAGCCTTTCAGTAGTCCAATAAAATTAAGTCTGTTTGTTTCCTATAATCTAGACTGTGATATGTCATGCGTTTTAGTTCTAATAGCTGTGTGACTGTTGAGAGACCGCGACGGAAGCCATGTTGATAGGGCGAAAGAATAGATTCATGTTCAAGGTACGTGTTTATATGTTTAAGTACAGCGTGTTCGAGAAGTTTGCACACGGTCGAGGTTAAGGAAATGGGCCTGAAATTAGATACCTGTGATGTGCTGCCCCAACTGTGAATGAAAATGACTTTAGCAATTTTCCTCTCTGCAGGAAGTGAGCACGTCGTTAATGATTTGTTGAAGATGTGACACAGGTATTAGCCATTCCACTCCGCATATCTCTTAAGGAACATATTGGGTTTGTTATCAGGTCCAATCGCTTTCTTTGTGTCAATGTTCAACATAAGGTTTATCAGACCTGAATCTGTGATTTCCAGTGGCTTGATCGGCGTTCGGTCATGTGGGACTATATTCGGTTGTTTTCCATTGTTGATGTTGAATACTGACTGAACATAACTGTTAAAAGTATTTGCAGCGTTTCTGTTATCGTTATTGTCAGTGATGGGGCTGTCATGGCGTTTTGGGTTCAGGTAATTCCAAAACTTCTGTGGTGCATTTTTCAAGAAGTTAGGAAGAGTCTTAGAAAAATAGATTTTCTTAGCTGCCTTGATTTTTGATTTCATATCTTTTATGGGTGCGTTAAGGGCGTGTTTGTTCGCGTACGTTGGCTTTAGCTCGAGGGTTGTGCGTAGCCTTTTTACTTTTCGTTTAGCATGAATTATTTCGCGTGTAATGCACGGATTTGTTTTCTTTGCCTTTCTTGACTTCACTGGTCCATAATTTTGAAGCCTGAAAAACACAATCTCTGTGCATTTTAACACGAAAGTGTTTATGCCGGGGTCCACCAAGTACTTCCGTCACGGTGATGACGTTGATAAAATGGACGCCAACGGGTGAGAAAGAAAAAAACTAAGAAAAAGATCCGCTGCTGGGAATTGAACCCACGACCTTACGGCCGCGATGGTAAGCGCCCGACGCTTAACTGACTAAGCCAACTTGGCTCTTTTTTTTTCTTTATTGCCTCACACAAGTACTTTCACACACTAATCGTAAACCAGGGAACAGTACAGTGACTAAGCCAACTTGGCAGATGACGGACACTCCGCGAACGCGCCTTATATCTATCACACATCCTGCTTCGCGCGGTGCTCTCTGTTGGCGGTGTAGATAGGCGGGGCGGAGCGGGACGGTGCCGCCGTCTGTGAGGTGTGAAAGGAAGTAATGCGTCACGATCGAATTTACTAGCGCTTACTCCGAGATTGCGCGCGATATCGGAGGTCATGGTTAAACCGTCTCGATGCCAGCGAGGGACACTAGCCGCGCTGGCGTCGCCGAGGGAACCTAGACCACACCGTGACCTAGACGCAGTTACGTTCTTTGCTTTTCGCTTCGTGTTAGTGTGCGCCGGCTCATGCTCATCGGAGTAGTGTAGCTTCCACCTGCACCAACGGGATTTCTCCGCCGCCGACTGCTTCAATTGCGAGAGCACCGACTAACAAAACGGCTTCAATACGCGTTGCAGAGAGGACACGATTTCGACGGGCGATTGTCGTGCCTTGGTGGATGGAGACAGAGGCCAGCGGGACGCACGCGTCTGCGGCTCAAGCTACGAACCTCTGCCCCTCGTGTTGCTGAAGCGCAGTGTGGTAGTGTATGCATGAACCCATTACTAGAAAGCGCACACCGTACCGCTTCTCTCCTTAATCGACGACGTTTTGAAGAAGTGCATATCGGGTACCAGTGTTGATTATGAGCTTGTTGATATCACCTTTCAGCGCGTTTCACGATTTGCTGATTCCAAATATATGTTCACAACTTAAGCTACCACAACGGTTTAATCATAATCATGGACGTTAGTCGTCGCGATGAAGACATGCCACTAGCCGTCAAACGGTGCTATGGCTGCCCAACACCAATAGACATTGTAGAAGCTCTCATATATCACTACACAATAAGCACAACTTCTGTGAAGACACGTTTCACTTTCGTGTGATACCGATTCCTATGACGGGGGGATCAGCCATGTTTTTTCCACAACGTGTCTGCATCTATGGAACTGTTTGTAGAAAGTTCTTCAAAAGCGACGAATTCAAAGCTGAGGTAATCGGTAATACTAACGTCATCAGCGTTTGAAAAATTGTAAAATGTGCTACATTTTTCAACGCCAGGGACATGGGTTTGCGAGCGGATGGTGCAATATGTTATTTCGTGATCCGATATACCTTTCAAAATTTGTAAATTTATGTTTTCAAGTGGAAAGTGATGATACAGAAATGTCAGATCAAGAATACTTGATGCGGTTCCCTTAGTACGCGTGGGCTGGGTAACTATCTGATTTAGGTTGAAATGCAACACCATATCGCTGATTATTTCCGAGGATGCCGATGGAAAGTGCATGGATTTTCAGTCAATATCGGGTAGGTTGAAATCGCCCACTAAGAATAGCCGGCCACATGACACATGACGTTGTAGATAGTCATATAATGAACGGGTGACGCTACAATCAGATGAGGGGCAGCCGTAAACACACCCCACCGTGACCGAGTGTTGGGCCAACATTAGTTTGCAGAAGATAGCTTCAACATTTTCTGCATCAGGAAGTCTTGAAAAAGAGATACCTTTTTTTATAAATATCGAAACACCCCCGCCACGTTTCTACCTGTCTTTTCGCACTACTGTATAATTTGGCGGGGTCAATTCAACGTCCATGATATCATGTGTTAGCCATGTTTCTGTCACAGCAACGAAATCTGGTTCAAGGCTAATTAAGACCGACTGTAGGGAATCTACTTTATTAACAATACTGCGTGCATTTCAATTTAAGAAGTTTATTTCACAGCTCGTCGCGTGCGTAGAGACTTCGCTTCGCCTTACTGGTTTTCTTTTCGAACCGGGGACGCCCAACTGTCCCTTTAAAGGTACCACACTCTCTTGACACTCATTGAAGGATCAATGTTTGCCGAGAAGACCAATAGATTCAATGTATGTGAACATGAAGTTCGGTGCTTTTCGTTGTTTGTACGGACTCTCACAAACAAGGTCCCTGCTGCCACGAAGTGATTGTCTTACTTCTTTCTGACGACTTCGTACTGCTTCTGTTCTTCTTCAGTTAATGCAAACGTAAAGAAGATTTCTCTTGCTTGCCAGTCCATCGTACAGAGTCCGGACCTGCGCTTCTTCACTCCGCTCATTTAGGCCCGAAGCAAAGCGGTAGTTATCAAGGAGTTGGCTCCAAGAAGGCCATTGGGACGGCCGGTCGAAGTCAAACCTTGGCGGCGCTTGAGCCGCGAACATGCTGGGAAAGAGCTTGACTGCGTTGTCTTCTGTCATGGCGCCGGTTGACGAATATGGTGCAACGCCCCTCGAATACCAGAAGATCCCACTTCTGACACCATCTGACACCAGCATACCTCTATTCCCGAGACCTCTATTGCCGATACCTCTATAGAAAATACTGATGTGACAAGTGACGGCACCTACAGACAACGTTTCAGACATCAGGGCGGCAACACCAGATAACGCGGATACAGGACACGCAGCATTGGCCTATCACCACAACGCCGACGGTGGTCTCGCGATGTACCGTCAGGTCTCGGGAAATCTCAGCAGTTCTCGCAAAGTATCGTCAGATATCGCCAAATCTCGAAGACACCGACACCGGCGGTGAATTGTCGCGTTCGATGGGGCATCTAAGGCTTCCGCCCTGATATCCTCGCGTTGTTTGTTGTGAATAAACAGTTGGAAGTTTGCGCCTGTATATGTCGTTTGTTTCTCACTTTGCCCTCGTGTGCTCAGCGCCTTGCCATTGTTCTCACGTCATGAACAAACTATCTCACCCACAAGTTTTGCTACAAGGTCAACTGATAATATTTTGTTATTTTATTTACGCTGTTAAACGCACTGCAACAGCAACTGCTACGCGAATTTTTCATCATACATGAGGACATGTTACAGGTTTGAAGTTTGAATAGATTCTGTGGTCGCAAGTTTTATCAGTACAATTCTTGTTTTAAGGAAAAAAAATCCGAATATCCACGAAGTAAACCATGACGAGTGGGCGAAGCTCTGGATATCGCATCGGTGAATAACGGTACGTTACCTGAGCGCTGCCCCGTTTAATGTAAATTGAGTGACAAAGCGACATAAAGTAACATAAAGAGTCGATTACAAAGCTAGGTCCTAAGGTCCATGGTGTCTACGTTGAAGCCACCGACTAGTAGAAAGGTTTTGTGCTTGTATGTGTTTTATATTGTTCCGTCACCATTATGATTTATGTTCGTCTATTGTAAACTTTTTTTTATTCACATGCACACATTATATGTTTCGATATAGCAATGGTTTTTCATATACCATGACACCTGACAGTGAGAGTGAACGGCAAAGCTAGGTCGTAAGGCCCATAATGGGTACGTTGAAGCCGCCGACTAGTATAAAGGGTTTGTGCTTGCTGGTGTTTTATATTGGTTTGTCAAAATTATGATTGATATCAGTCTATTGTTAAAACCATGCATCTCCACGAAGTGAATCATGACGAGTGGTCGAGCAGGTGTGTATGCACGAAAACCAGCATACCGAATGACGGACATGCCTAGGCCTTAAGGGTTCGTCCCTAATATTTTTTGAAGTTCCCCATTGATGGCAATGGTGAACTTTAGCGAAGGATCTGCCGTATGACCAATTGGGAAGACAGCCATCACTGGGGAACTTCAAAAATTATTTTCTTCCATAAAAGAAAATTGTACGCATAACACTTGCCACATAAGAAAAACTATTTATTTACTTTCGATAGAGGTAGAAAGTTTATTTTTAATTGGTGCACTACGGGGTGTATATTGCGTCTCATTGTGGACCAAAATGATTATTTTTTAATATTGAAGGCGACGGCAAAAAGCCGCCAAGAGTGTTCATATAATTGCTCTAGCACTAAAAAAAGTAACAGACGCTGTACCTAAACCACTTTCAAGAGCGAAGCTTTTGAGCCAATCCTTTCTTGTATCTCGTATCAGGAAACTATCATCATCATCACAAACGAGTATGTGCCACAGATATAGGGTAAATCCCCCTGCTCACCACTGGTCCACTAAGAAGGAAGAAGGCAGCAGTTAGCCCAACATTAATTGTTCTTTTTGCGGAGTACATGAGACAACAGAACATTATCCGATTTACTGTAATAGATACTATGCCTTGCGTAAATTGACTTTAGGCACCGTCTTACGACTCCTTAGATTAGATTTAATTCCACCAAATATCAATCGGGGCTTTGTCTCTTGGATACAGTGAAGGGAAGATTGCCGATGCCCTCCAGGAGTTTCTTAAAGCTTCGCAGAGATTTAGGCTACAGAATCAATTTTTACTCTTGTTGTTCTACTTTTCCAAATTTCTTTATTATTTTTTATTCAAATTCTCCGGTTCATTGGTTATATTATATTCTGTTATTCTATTCCTAATTTTTTTTGCATTTTTACTTCTTTCATCTTAAATAGGAAAAAATTTTAAGCTTTACTTTCAGGATTATATTTTAAAAACTATCCGGCTCTTGGCCAATCCCACAGCGTGGGTGTGTGCCAGAGTTTCTAGGATCTACTCTACCCTACTCTACCCTACTCTACTAGGGAACCGGAAAGGCAACGGCGGCTGCGAGAAGACCCGGAGCGATGGAAGCCTGCACCAACCAACGACGACCTAACCGTAGATCTATGCATAGACGTGCGCACAGGGGGGGGGGGGGGAGCGGCCGCCTCCCCTAATCACCTAAGAGGGGGGCGCAAAGTCTGCCCCGTACATTGACCCTTCTAGTCACCTAAGAGGCGGAGGGGCGCAAAATCTGCCCCATACATTGACTTAGTAGGATGGGGGGGGAGGGGGCGCTGCGATGAACCTTCGCCCCCCCCCCCTGATGGGGAACCCTGAGCACGCCTATGGATCTATGAGCGGTGCGAACGCTTTGTTTCAGCGCGAGTTTCTGTCTCTGCAGCTAGGACATCCGTGTCGTGTCTGCGGCTGTGTGTGGTTTAAGTCGAACCTCACTGCGCTGAGAATCTACGTAGAAACAACCTAGCACTAGCATCACCGAGCTAAATTCTATCGACGATCTAAAAGCAACCTAGAAAAAACCCTCATCATCTAGCTAAGGCCTTGAAACAACCTAGAAGCAACCAGATTAGTCTTCAGTTTCTCTGTCTCAAGCATTTCGCGCCTTAGTGCAAGCTTCCGTGATTTTTTTTTTATTCATAAGACCTCGGTGATTGAGATACTTAGTGCACGAAGAGTGAGCGCCAAAATATGGTGGGTAAGTTAATTAGGCGGCGGTATTACAAAGACGGCCTTGTTCCAAGAAAATAATAATTGCTGGGGGTTTACGCGCCAAACCCACAACATGATTACGAGGGATGCCGTACAGGGAACTTCGGATTAATTTCGACAACCCGGGGTACTTTAACGAGCACCTAAACCACGTTTCACTCATTGAAGCTTAACTCATGGAGAAGAAAGGAAAGAGTTCAATAATATACAGCGTAACACCACAATTAATATAAAATAAACTCCACATTTCGTGCCATATTACGACAGAAATATAAAAAAAAAGAAACGATGATGACGATTACCGCATTAAAAACAGGCTGACGTTTTTTTTCTTTTTCTATTTTCAGAAAAATAGTCAGACTATTGATGAATACGTCCTGAATTTAACGATTCCTGTAAGTATTTACTTTATTGTTTCTATGCTCGAGCGCATTTGCAAGTTTTTGTGCCACTGTACAGTTCATTACTGATTGAAAATCACTGCCCACGTAAATATCATTGCCCACTTTGTGATGATTCTTAGTGCAGTTTGAATCGCACTTGTCTATAGAGCGGTCGAGCGCGTGGCTGTGGACGCTGGCGCCGTCCACAGCTGTTATCTCGCGTTAGCTACAAGAACAAAGCATGCAGGGTGACCATGTTTGGTTACTACGATGTCGGTCTCTGCTTATTTTTTTGCAACAACAGAAAAACCGGCAGCAGAAGCGGCCGTCTGGCAGCTTTTGACAAGTGTGATTCAGGGTGTACATGTCGACTTTCCCACACCTGCCGCGTTAAATGTGTGACATTGCCAAAACATATGCAAGCCAGATATATTCTATATATTACTTCAGCAGCGTTCACACAAATCTTGGCCAGTACCGCATATTGGAAATGAAGAGATAGGAGGGGAATAAAACCTGCTTATTTCATGATAAGCGAATTTCAGTAGAAATTTGCGACAAACTGCAGTGTCAAATGACAGTGAGGGAATGACAACTTCAATGAAAAAAATTGTGGCAATGCACTCCGTGCACAGGGCTAATCGACGAAGCTGAAGCGTGTGTCCACGGTGTTTACCACTTGGTTAATCACGACGCTTCATTAAAGTCCTTCTAAATAACTGCTTACGTCTGTCCAGAGAGATAGGGGGACACGTTTTAAGCAAAAGCTGGAGATGTTAGCCTGGCTTTTCGTGACGTGATTCGCCTGACATGCTACTCCAGGTGCTGGGTGATAATTACGATATATACACTGATAACCGCATAACACATACAACACACACACACGCAAACATAGACTACACTCTTTGCAATGTTTCGTTCAGGCTCATGGCCCGCAAGAAAGTCCAGAAATCTTGACTGGTGTTTGCCGAAAGGGCACCACGTAGGGCTAGTTGGTGTTGCACAGTTTGAAGTAAACGACACCGCGTAAAGAAAGACGAACAGAGAACGAACGGCACTGTATATTCCGCCCGCATATGCCCCCGTATATTCCCGTCACTTTTAGTGGCCCAGTGGTGTGTAGTGGCACTTGCCCGATTTCGATGGCACATACGAGCTAGGCATAGGCGCACGCCCAAGGAGGGCATGATGGTTGCCCCCCCCTCCATACTCATCTGATGGTTGTGCCATGTTTTGCCCATACGTCAACTTAGTCGGACCTGTCCCATCATTAGTTGAAGCGCAAGGTTAGGGCCATGCGGATTTTTGACCATCACGGCGGCCGAGGACCACTGCTGTTTCATTACAAGAGCTGTTTACTTCCCACTTTTGCAACCGGAAAGCCGGGCACCTAAGACAGGCCGTCGCGGGAGGCATGTCCTGGCTTCATTTTAACCCGATAGCCTTAAAGAGCTCGTTTCGCACAAATTCCGGTGTAGGTGTCGGCGTCGGTGGTCAGACGTTGCCCCTCCTAATGGGGACGCCTACGCACGCCTATGGCGCTAGGAGTTTTCGCGGACATAGAAGAAACGAATTTTGTTTTCGCCTGGCCTATAAAGCTTTGCTGTCAGTAGAAATGTTGCAGCTGCATTCAGAAAGCCACACACAATCGCTTTGGATGCATGGGCACGTATAAGCAAATAAGTAATAAAAAAAGATCACCGGGTTTCTTATTCATCGCTTTAAATTTCTTTCTTGAAGCTGTATGAACAATCGAGTAATAATTAGTAGCTGCAAGTAATCTAAATGAGTTTTTGTATACTACTAATAATGTGTGTTTTACAGCGGTAATTGCAACTGTTCCCACTCAGTAGGTAGATGTTTATATGCGCGCAGTAAACGTGAACGGCGTTGATCCGCAGCTATATCGGCAGTTTTTTAGCGGAAGCTGCGTTCACGACGTCGGCGACGTGGGCGGCTGGTAAGAGAGGCTGGCGCACGCGAACAGAGCCACCGACATGGTCTTCAGCAGCACCAGCAGAGTGGCCATGTTGCGGCTCAGCGCTGCGTTGTTGTAAATGGCGCAGTTGCCAGAATCGTTCGTCTCGCCGTTGAAGACGGACGACCAGATCTCGCAGGCCATGTCCACGGTCTTCCCGAAGATTAGTGGCGCCGGGATGGTGCCTGCGTTTGTTGGAGAGGTTAGGTCTTTTCTGTTTAAGATTTACAGTGCAATCCACTTATAGTGAATCTTCATGTGAACGAAATTGAAGGGACCTCAGGAAAGAGTTTCTTAGAGTGAAAGGTCGCAAGCTGAAGGAACCATCAAGTGTTCAAACAAACTTTCAGCAATTCTTTTTTTCATAACGGCCATTTGCGTGTGAATTTATGCTTATATGGGATCGTGGAAAGTTGGGCGAGTTGGTACGAGTTCATTCTGGTCAAAACTGCGCAATGGGACGGGACACGAATAAAGGCAAGATACTGCGAAAAATACAAGTATATATTGCTGCACTTGTGCTCTCTAGACTGCGGTGGTCACGCATTGGGTTACTGTGTCTAGGCTCTCACGAACCTTCTCTGGAACAACACACTGCTGGGTAGAAAATGACTTCAGTTCCTTCAAAGCGCGTCAGCGCTTCTACGGATAACATCCAGTTTTTCGCCCAGACACATATGCTTCTCGTGATAACGACCACTTCGTTGTAGGGCTATGGCTGCAGCTATAGCTGCGGCTATGATTCTGGCTGGCTTCGAAAATATGTAGGCGCCCAATTGAGTTCAAGGCTAATTGGGGCCCACGTTTCGTGTTCTGCTGACCAACCGCCGTTGTGAACGTAAAATTGTGGCCTGCGTGATTAACTCCTGCGGAACGCCGTTGGCGAAGCTGATCGAGAGGGCCACGGAAAGAACTATGCTGCAAAAAAGTGAGGTTCTACTTGTTAAATTGATCAACATGACCTAGGAGGCTTTGCGTGGTGTCACGGAAGATTTTTGTAAAGCTAAAATGCGGCATTCACTGAATTTGGTTCAAATGAAGTGAGTTCGCACTGGGGTCAATGGCATTTCTTCGGGTGAGTTAAAAAAAGAATCGTACAACTGAATGTGTCATTTAAGTGACGTTCGCTCAAGTGTTATTTTACTGTACAACGATAGTGACAAAACCATATATTTCGATCGTTCTAACCGGTCATCGTTATATCTGGACCGGCAAAAAACATCGGAAAGAACATACCCACACTTTGCCCCGTGCTGGCCTAGTTACCCACCAACAATAAGTGAATCGGGTCGAACAATGCATTTCATGCTAACGAACACTGAACACTTCAGTAATGGTTACATATGCAGCTGTAAAATTATTGAAACATTCTGACAAAGGTCGGAAATTTTCAAAGAAGTCTGAATGACTGAAGCCCTCTCTAGAACTGGAGATCGATTAAATTGTCGACTGCGAATGCCCATATTTTTTTTTCAGAAGCATTGAAGGTCGAGAGCTTGCCAGAAATCCGGATAAATTTGCTGCTTCCCTTCTAGAGATATTGCCTTGCGCTTAGTGCGCGCCATCTTTCACGAACGCACATATGAGCGGAAACTCGTCTTAGAATCCGTTGCCAGGCGCTGTGTGGCTGCGGCCTAGCAAGATCATTTAGGCTGCACATACCTATTGTAAAAAAGTCAGCGCAAACAAGACGGAACGCAAGAAAGGAATGACACAGTACAAGCGCTGTCTAACAACTGAAGTTTTAATGAAACGGAAAGAGAACACGACGAAAACCAACGTAAGCCTGCGCAGAAAATTTAGGTGACGTCAAAGAAATGGTCCTTACTGTGTCCTTCCTTTCTTGTGTCTTGTTTGCACTGACTTTTTTACAATATGCATAAGTTCCAACTCGCCCACCTCCCTACCTTACTGCACATGCCTGTATACCCGCCAATTGTTTCGTCTCCGTGGGCAAAAAAAAACGGCTTCGTGCTCGGACGCTCCATTTCAAGTGTGCAGATTCTAAATTTAATAGACGTTCTGGACGCCGCTCCTCGTATGCGCTCAGCCTAACTGAGGAAGTTACAGAGTCATCAGCCGTTTCAAGGATGCAGATTTGAAATTTATTATACGTTCTTCTCCAGAGCCCGCTCTACATGTTCAACAGCAATCGCTTCAACCCACAGACCTTTGAATGTCTCCTGGACGAAGGCGAGATAGACGAAGACGAGGTCGAGATGCTAAAATACATCGACGACTTGGATTACCCAAAGCAATGCCTCGTGGCTATGAATGCGTCGAGTACGATGAAATATGCATGGCCGGTCTGCAGAACCAGACGCACTTTTTGGCTATCACTTCCGGTGAAGGTCAGACGCCAATCTCACTTCTGTACGATTCTAATGCGGAATACCGTTCAAGCGACGTCACAATAGGTGATCGTTCTGTGTGGCGTTTAGAACTTCAATGTCCAACCACCTTCACAGCGTGGATTGGAGCGATCATTTTTGACGCTTAATTGACGACCCAAAAGCGTTTAACTTGACGACCCACAAAGAAAAGCGAACACCAAGACCACATACCCAAGAACCGGATGCACGCCCACTGTACTCCTAAAGCGAACGACTTCTGCTTGGCTGTGACACATCTGCGCAAAGAAATGGCGTCGAGAATGAAACACTTTGCATCAACGCAGTTCCATTATGAAAGCGGCTCAAAGAAGGCAGCTGTTTAGTAAAGTCAAGCGCCTCGACCACCTCTTCCAAGTTAAATCGTACAGCATTTTGACACTGCCCAACACGTTTGCCAGTAAAGCAGTCAATCCCATCTTTGACCAACCTGCGCGCCAAGACGTATACCTACTGAACCCATGCCAATTCGATTAACTTTCTACGCTGCATATCGTGGGCAGCAAATATTCAAAATAGCAGCAAATATCAAGATGCGTGTAATGTTTTTCCATGCTATCTCTGTACGCGTGCACTCCTGTTACGGCGTTCGCCTTTTCTTGTCCATTTCTTATGCCCTCTATAACGCGGCTATCCTACCAGTCTTCCGATATCACGTCAGCGAAGAGCTGCAATGCTTTGTTTTTCTGATGCGTCTCTATCAGGGGCGTAGCCAGAAGATTTTTTTCGGGGGGGGGGGGGATTCAACTATACTTTATGTATGTTCGTGCGTGCGTTTGTATGTGTGCCTGTATATATACGCAAGCAAAACTGAAAAATTTCGGGGGGGGGGGTTGAACCCCCCCAACCCCCCCCCCCTTGGCTACGCCCCTGGTCTCAATATTGCATATAGCAGACGCTCGAAACGGTCCGACTGCGTCACGTCAAACAAAGTGGTTGCTGGGGCTAGTTAATGAAACATCTCCGAGTGTATGCAGTGCCCAGACTACATTAACGAAACAAGAAGACGCAAGCACCATTTTATCACGTCACCCTATCTTGTAGTGGGTGTATGCGCGTAGCGCTGTACATCCTTGAAGGCGATATCGGTATACTGAACATGGTAAGCCAAGAACGAACGAGTGAGTGCAATCACTGTGAACACCACAATATTCTGCTCCCGATTGCGAACGCATTCAGAGTTTCAGTCAGACGACGTGGCAGCTCACCAACTGATATTTGCCGTTTCATTGCGTATTGATGGCATATATATACATAATAATACTGTGTGAATTTCAACTCCGACTTGCGCGCAGTGATGCGCGTGTCACGTTATCCTAATGTATCAGCGAGCATAATGTTTCCCGATTCACGCAACAGCAAGACCTTAGGTGAAGGGTTACCAACCTGATGGTGACGCTGATGCCAGGCGCACTGATGAAGAACGTGCTGAAGAGGCAGAAGAAGGTGGCCGCCATGTAGATGAAGTACGCAGAGCACTCCTGCGTGCAGCGCACCCGTTCGGCCTCCACTACGTCGTTGTCGCTGTCTCCCTCCAAGGCTATGCAGTCGCACTCAGTGTACAACTGCAGGTGAGGGTTAACATCTTGAAACTTGCCGCCACAATGACAGCGAATATAAATAACCAGCGCGCTACAAAAGTGTACAAAGGAAGGGAGTGTCGTGTTATCGTTCCTTTGGTGTCCTGTCGAGCAGTAGAAGCCTCAAAATACGGGAAAGTTAGTATGAGTTCATAACCGCATTGTCGTCTAGCTGGAGTCGTATCAGCGCTTGCGTAGTGTCCAAGCGCTCCTTTGTCCTCCTTTTAAGTGCGCTGTGTGCTTATTATAGCCATGAAGCGATACGACCTTGCAAAATTTTAATTCATATTCACTAAAATAGAAAGGGCGTTAATGCATCAGGGTTATTTCCGGATTATGAAATTATAGCAACGGCGTGCTTTAGTTAATACCGCCCTAACCGCCCTCGTCTGACGCCGACATGTACCAGATCGCACCCTCTATACCACCGCTGCAATGGCGAACACTTAGCTCATCGAGGCGTTGCCACCAACTTCCCTGGGACACTGAGGCTTAGTAGCAATAGTGCCAAACTGAAGTAAACAAAAGATTTAATGCAGATGGTGTTATCTATGATTAAAAGAAACGTAATGAGAATAATGAAGCGTTGCAGGGTTTCGCGTACATCATTATTTGACGAAGCAGCAGGCGTGGCAGGCTGTTTTATTGGATTGTCAGTTTTATCGCGATAGCCTTAAAGAGCTCGTTTGTCAGGAATTCCGGTGTCGACGTCTTTGGCTGTGAGCGAAAAATCAGGGTTATCCGTGAGTGAAAATTCGAGGTAGATGCACTTTAAGAAATATTAAAAAATCTTGGGTTCGAATGCGTCCTGCGATTGAAACCTGCCACCTCTCGCTCCGTGGCGCGAGGCGTTTAGCCGCTCGGCCATCGCGCATAGGCCTAACGGCGTATGCGTTAGCTCGGCGTATGCTTTAGCTAAATAGCTCGCCGTACTAACGGTGAGCTATTTATATACACCATTTACCGCAAGTGGTACGCACATCTCTGAGCTACTTCAGCGTGGCAGAGGCTTTACTATCACCGCTCGAGAGGGCAAAAAGGGCCCACGGGGGCGCTATTAAACGGCATCGCCTCGTCATTTTTTGACGCGCCGCATGCATGCATGCTTGCATATCGATTCCATATGTACGGTTAGGTAGTTTTGTTAGAGGCACCAAATGGAAGTCTCTCTTATTTTGCCTTTGTGTTTGCGCGCCTTTTCTTCTCTTGTGATGAATTTATATTTTCCTTCTCTTTCATAATCCCTGAAGACGGCAGAACATAATGGTCGTACACTGGGGTATGCGCCCCGCGCGTGTGACAGCCATGCGTGCTTAAGGCTAAAGCACTGACCGTGGTTCCGGCCACAGGGTCCTGGGTCTCGTTGCGGCAGCCGGCTAGGCACGGCGACATGTACATCTTCAAGTCCCGACCGCAGATTGGATTGAAGCTGAGCGGGCACGCGCAGCTGCTGCTGCACTTGGACGTGAGTACACTGTCACAAAATGAAGGATATGTCAAGCGTTACGGCGTGAGCAGCCGCCGCTACGACTGTGCAATCAAATATAACACCAGGGCCAACTCTGTAGCTCACCGATCATGTGGATGCATTGGCAATAATATTTACTGTATACATCGTTTTGTGCGTTTATCATTCTTGCTTCTTCAAAAATTCATCCGGCACCTATTACGCTCTGGCATCCTATAGGTTCCCAAGTATATGTGCCTTACTGAGCACGGTAAAGGAGGTAACCACTTCGCGCACGCCTTCTGATTTGTGATCGTTTCATTTAAAATACAGCTGTTTCTTTTACAAGTGAAAAGTTCAGCTTTCAGCCAAGAAGGGTGTAGTTTATAAAGGAACTAGGCCCTGCCAATCTTCCCATGCGGACGCGCTATTTTTGCCGCCGTCTTACCCAGCAGGGCCGAAGTATCGTCCAAAAAGTTTTGTTACAAACTGCTGTAGGAAGTTTCGTATGCACCTGTTGAAAGCACTCAAACCTTGGTCCCAAGAAACATTTCGGGACTCTCTTCTTTAAGCCTAGCTGGGATGAAAAACAAACCGTAAAGCACAACAAAAGTGCAATTTTATACGGCAGTACTTATGTGTATGCTGTTGACACGCTGCGATTGATTACTGTTGACTCTTGGCGAACGAATTTATGTGTAGCCGTGCTGCCACAGCTTGCACACACCTATGCCAGCCCCGTCTCCGGGGTAATAACCGGAAAATCACACGGGTGTCTATATGCAAACAAATATGGCAGCTTTGCGCTAGTGGTGCCAAGCCTGAAGAAATGGCGCCGTTGGGTGGCCGTCTTTGTTTCTCGTTATTTTTTACAGCGCCAGTTGTTATGAGATCATGACAACAGCCGTTTATGGCGCTGTAGTGGTCGGCCGCCGCAGCCGATGTACGTAACCGCTTTCATGCGAAATAAGAAAAAAAAGACGAAATGAGAAAAAATATCTAGGATGGAACGGCATTCGAAACTGAGCTCTCTGCGTTGCAACCCAGTATTCTACCACGTAATCATGCCGGTGTTTGAAACTCCTTCACAACAAGACCCTATAGAGGTTTCATATCGGGAAGGAACGAAGTTAACATATGTGGCGTTTTTTCTATAGTTTTTTTTATAAAAGGGCCAAGTGCACTTTTACTGAAACTGAAAAAAACGCACTTTTTTTGCGCATTTAGTAGCCATTGTTCTTATCATTTCCATATGAAACACACTGTTTTCAAATTTTCCTGTAGCGCCAGCCCATGCAGCTCCCGCCACGAGCAGGCGGGAGCGCATCAAGGCACGCAGACGCATGGAGTGGCGCGCATGCAAACACGAAGCAGCGAAGTTGCGTGTATGCTGGCCAACGCTTGACGCTGCTCACGGTGCCCGCCATCGATGCGGAAGCTACGGACCTAGCTTCTAAGTCTGAAGCACGCCACCCGTGTTCTCGCGTGAACTTCATAAAAACTGGTATCCTAAACAAAATGAAGCTGGGCTGTTCATCTTCAACAACATTTCACTATTTAAAGAAGGACTGGTGGTATGTAAACTCCACTAATCAAATGCAATCTTGGGTGGATTTTGTAAGTTACTCTGTATCTATAATGAAATCTGTACTCCTCATAAACTATAAGGCGCACTGATTTTATTTATTTATTTATTTATTTATTTATTTATTTATTTATTTATTTATTTATTTATTTATTTATTTATTTATTAACACGCAGTACCAGAGAACTTACAGCAGAGTGGTTACAATATGCAATAAAATGCATCGTTCACACTCTGCCCTTCGTTTTCAGTCATGCTGTTCCACTGAGTTAGCTTACATTTTTGTCGTGGCAGGGTACCTACAGTATTCTGCAACCATAATCAGTACACTTTGAGATGTAATAAGGTTTTTTTAGGTAAGTTTCCTTGTTATTTCCAGTTTATTACAGTAAGTTGCATATAAAAATTTTAATCTGTGCCTGTTACGACGGGTAGGAAGGGATTTCTATCTAAGCTCAGCCTTCCTCGTAGTGCAGTTCTCACTCCTTCCAAACCACACCAATACCAACCTGGCAGCCCGGTTTTTAAGTCGCTCGGGAGCTTAAATGAGCGTTACTTCAGCGGGGTCTCACACGACAGAGCGATACTTCAAAATTGATAAACACAGGCAACATGTGCCATAAGTATTAAATTAGCACGCGAACATCGCAGATTTCTTTCAGTGGCCTTGCTTTTTCAAAATGTTCATTGTTCGATAATTCAGTAACTCTAATCATAGTACCGCTTCTGTTCTATTTCGCTACAAATCTGGCTATACAATTAAGTGGAGTGGCTACTTTGGCTACTTGAGTTCTGGCTCCTTTTCAAATCCACCCAACGGCAACCCTGTTCGTCATCAGCAACAGCATCAACAAAGTGCACATAATGCCTTACATATGTGTAGCGGGTATATCGATTCTCCGCAGAATGACGAATAATGGCGCAGTGGGTGCTTTCCAACTTCACAAAAATTAGGACGATTCGTACCTTGCATATCTACTCGTATTAGTAGTCCCAAGAGAGCTTACAACGGGCTCTAGAAATGCCGCTCTTCCAGCTTCCACTCTGACTGTGCCGCAGGCCTTCTTTCTTCTCTCGCATTTTCTTTCTTTCTCGTATCTCTTTTAAATGCGAAGCATTTCTTAGCGAACCTCCGATACTTAGAGCGTTTCTATCTACGTATGTCTATCTAGCCGCCCACGTCTGGGTGATCTCATGCCTTAACTTGGTCTAGACCAAAATTGACGTGGGAGGGTAAGAGGATTTGACGAATATGACTGTCGGGTCATGTCATAAATAACGTAAAAATCCTGTCGCGTATGCCGTCATACCATTTCCTCCAGACAAGTGTGGCACATGCCCGTTTACCACGGGCCGCGGCGTACGGGTATGCGCCACAGGTGATTGGCAGTTTATATCTACCCAGGAACGGCGAGGACAGATAATTTAAATGAGAGAGTGTGAAGAAAAACCGTCATCGGCAGCGTTGACCGACGAATGGAAAGAATTAAAATCAGGATCCCAGCAGGAATCGAACCCACGTATTCTGCGTGGCAATCAGGTATTCTACCACAGAGCCACGCCGTCTAGACATTGCTTTGGAAGAACACCCTATATATGCCGGCGTAATATCGGTGCAACGCCAATTGTGGACCTGGTGCGGGCTATCTAATTTGATAAAGCAATAAACACTAAATATGTACTGCCACGAAACAGGCGTTATGTCAGGATAACGTCTGTGGTTCCAGTGTTGGCTCCGTTTTATCTAAGTCTATAAACGCTACATTCGGCAAGCTACATTCAAGCGTTCTCGACCCCGGAGGAATACGCTAACGAAAGTTACAATGATATTGGCATGCTTGCACCATAACCTGCACTTAGTTTCGACAATACTGATGTATGTGCTCTAACGTGAGGGCTGACGTTACGTCGCATCATAAGTTCCCCTTCAAACGCCAGTGTTGTCGACGTGACTGGTAAGCCCACGATGTGCACACAGCTACTACACTTACAAAAAGACGTCGATCCACCTCATGACGCTTGGCTCAAAGCCATAAAATACAGCATACAAGTACTCGCCGACTGCTTCGCATGAAACCGATTCCTTCAACGCGTGGGATCTGATCTCTATATTTTATTTCGTTCTTTCAATTTCTTTCTTTCTCTCTTTATCTCTGTCTTTCTCTTCCTAGCCCTTTATGTCATTTTTTTCTGTTTTTCCCTTTCTCTCTTTTTCTAGTTTCTCCTTATATAAATTCTCCCTTTCTTTATCTTTCTGTCTTCTCTATCGCTTTTTCGCATTTGTTTCTTTTGTCTATTTCACTCTTTTTGTGTGTCTTTCCCGGTCGTTCTATCTATCTCTTTCTCTCTCTCACTCCCCTTTTCTTTATTTATTTCTTTCTGTTGCTTTCTAGCTGTCAGTTTTTTCTCTATTTTTCGTGCCTGTTTCTTTCTCTTTCTCTGTCTTTCTATATGTTTATTCCCTTTACTTCGCTCTCTTTCTCTGTTTCTTTCTAATCTCTTTTTCTGTCTATGAAGGAAAGAAGATGACTCTTAAGGGCTCGTTTTTCTTTGTAGACACAATATTAATGAAAACCAACAGACAATAACGCCAAGGAAAGTATAGGGGGTGTTATCTGTAGTATTTAGAATATAAATGTGAAGAAAGTAAAGTGGACGAAAAGATAACTTGCCGCCGGCAGGGACCGAACCTGCGACCTTCGAATAACGCGTCCGATGCTCTACCACTGAGCTACGGCGGCGGTCATCCTCCCGTCCACTTTATGGGGTATATATGTGCATTTAAACCTTGGAGTGTTAGTCAGCGCCAATCGCAGCCATGGCGGCGAGTGTGGAACACTCTTGTTCTGCCTTTCTGGCGTCACGTAGCACGTGATCTTTTTACGAGCTGGCAGCTGACCAATAATCCCTCGCATACTACCTGAAGGCATCAAGTCTGCTAGAACGAGACCCTTGCTATCAATGAAGGAAAGAAGATGACTCTTAAGGGCTCGTTTTTCTTTGTTAGACACAATATTAATGAAAACCAACAGACAATAACGCCAAGGAAAGTATAGGGGGTGTTATCTGTAGTATTTAGAATATAAATGTGAAGAAAGTAAAGTGGACGAAAAGATAACTTGCCGCCTGCAGGGACCGAACCTGCGACCTTCGAATAACGCGTCCGATGCTCTACCACTGAGCTACGGCGGCGGTCATCCTCCCGTCCACATATGGGGTATATACGTGCATTTAAACCTTGGAGTGTTAGTCAGCGTCAATCGCAGCCATGGCGGCGAGTGTGGAACACTCTTGTTCTGCCTTTCTGGCGTCACGTAGCACGTGATCTTTTTACGAGCTGGCAGCTGACCAATAATCCCTCGCATACTACCTGAAGGCATCAAGTCTGCCAGAACGAGACCCTTGCTATCAATGAAGGAAAGAAGATGACTTTTAAGGGCTCGTTTTTCTTTGTTAGACACAATATTAATGAAAACCAACAGGCAATAACGCCAAGGAAAGTATAGGGGGTGTTATCTGTAGTATTTAGAATATAAATGTGAAGAAAGTAAAGTGGACGAAAAGATAACTTGCCGCCGGCAGGGACCGAACCTGCGACCTTCGCATAACGCGTCCGATGCTCTACCACTGAGCTACGGCGGCGGTCATTTTTTCTCTCTCTCCCTTTCACGTGTTTCACGTGCTCCACTTCGCCGAGCAGAGTTTTCGTTCAACGCTCGCAGCTGCTGTTCTCGGTAGTGGGGCCTGCCCAATTCCTGTGGCGCATACCCACCTGAGCAAATTTGAACGACGGAGCACAACTCACCGATAGCACGAAAAGCTTCCGCTTCGCTGTTAAAACAGCGAATAGGTAAGTTGCGAAGTAACCGTACAAGAAGAATCACTTCAGGGAGGCACATAACGTTACTCCGTTAATGACCACGGCTCCCTTCGGAAAATCATAGCTAGAACCCGTATTTGCTTACGCAGTTTACGCTTCCGTGAATGTTTCGCCCTCCTGTTCTCTCGTGCCCTCTGTTAGGTGCGCTACATCCTAATATTACGCTTGAAAAGTCCAATTTATAAATGTGAAGCACTCACATCTTGCTTTCTCTGTCGACTCCCTCGAAGTTTATGTCCGGGCAGGAGCTGAGCAGCGCGAAGAACACGAACCAGTTGAACACGGAGACTGCGATGCACATACGGATGATGCTGGCGCAGCTCAGGTTCAGCTTTGAGACCACGTAGCCGCCCAGAAAGCAGCCCAAACACGCGCTGGGAATCCCGATCATGCCTGCGAACGTCGTTACGTCACTCCTGTAGATTGCATTTATCGACTGCACAGGAGGTCATATAATAAAAGGGCCCAGCAACACCTTTTGAGCATGGTTAGAAAACGCTGCCGATCGGTATAGTCGAGGCTCCTGAGAACATTTGAGTCACACTTACAATTATTTTCAAATTGGGCTAGGCGTCGCTTGATTTTCACTCGAGAAATGATGCCATATTACAAAATGACCGCGTAGTAAACACAACATCCACGGCCATTGCCTTATTTGAGCATTCTCAGCTGCACAGTTACCGCGGCCACAGCGCGTCGCCACGACGTGCCGCTGAACTCAAAAGTGCAATAATCACACACAGTATGAAAATACACCAGCGCGTTCGCGATCCCGCTGAACGTAAGCCCTGCGTTGAAAGAAGAAATATAGAAAAAGCGCTCAAGGTGATGACGCGCGCTGACGCACACTGGGTGGTGACGCGCGCTGACGCACACTGGGAACGCGCGCTGACTTTCCATCTTGTCACACCTGCCTATGCAGCTTTCAGTGCCCTTGCTGGGACGAAAAGAAAGGGAAAGCGCCTGAAGCGTGCGAGAAATGCCCGTAACTCCTCTCGTACTCGCCGCATTTTAAAAGCTTTCGCGGGAATTGATTCATGAGACAATTAAACCATTTAATGAAGTCATTCGTTGATGACTTGTAAAAGTGCTGCAGGGCCGCTTTCAGCACACACATTTGTGAAAAATATTATAGCGCTTATTGTAACGCTGTATTTACTTGATATTTTATGGGCCTGGTTGAGTGTAACACATTGAACTGCTTCTCGACTAGTTTCGAGGACAAAATATGCAATATTTGCTCCCTGCATTGGCGAAGCTGCCTGCTGTCGCATTCGGATAGGCCACATAGCGTTGTCACTTGTTCGATAGGAGCGAGCAACACGCGGAAACAATTCTCGAATAACCGCATTCTGCAACTGTCGGCAGACGGTGACAAAAGTTTATATTAACGTCGTCTTTGCAGTAGCTATCTTCGCCATGTCGAATATCAATTTTTTTTTATTCTCAGAAACTGGGCAATCGCACTAATTGCTACGGTAAACAACTGCAGCCTCACTCACTGCCGCCATCTAAAAGGGGTTTCTTAACTACAAAGCGGCACTTCCATGACCCTGGCGTTAGATACATCCCCTATAGCTTTAGGATTAAAGCTCACAGGGTCTCTTAAGGATTTACTCACGATGACTCGAAGGCGACAGCCATCTTCTTTTTCTTGTCAGTCGACGTTTTCATCCTGCCCCGTCACCCTTCGAACGCTTTCTGCACTTTACGTGGTTTTGCCTTGACTCCGTTATCGGACCACATTTGAGCAAGCTACGATCTCATTTTATGACGTCATCATGTGACGTTACGTCACATGACATCTCGTGTGCCCATTATGACGTCCGAACGACGTCGCAAGTTTGGAAAACCTGTCACGTCGCCGTGACTTCATATGGTGAAGTCGTCACGCTATGATGACATTTTTTCATCACTCGTCCTCGACGCCACGGAAGGCCGACGCCGACGGTCAAATTTCGCGTTTGATGAGGCATCTAAGGGTGTCGCCTTAATACACCTTACACTTCTTTACAGGAGGGAGTGAAGGTACTGCAAATTATAGAAAAAAAAGTTGTTCGGCTCCGTACAAGGCCATCATACGTTCGACACTTCGGTAACATTCGAAGGTATTCATTAGAAACGGTTTTTGAACGAATATTTCGAGATTGTGACAAACAAACACGTCGGAAGCATCGAAAAATTTAAGGAGAAAGCTTTAGATGCCTCACAACGCGAAAACTGACCGTCAGCGTCCCACGCGTTTACGGCGTCGGAGTCAAGTAGCGTCACGGACGACTGATGCAAAAAATCGTCATCACGTGATGGCGTCAGGGATCGACAAAACGTGTGACATTATTATGGCACCATCATGGCGTCACTGTGACGTCACGTGACATAACGTCGCATGATGACGTCAACGCAAGACATCCTACCTTGGTCAAAGGAGGGTCGATCACGGAGGCAGTACAAAACAAGGCGAGACTTAGAATAACAGAGAGCTGAGCTAGTTGGTAAGTATTCATTCTAAAAAGACAGGGCGTGCCCTGTCTTGTACACACCCACTGCACAAACAGCAGTGGATGTGCACAAAGAAAGCTGAAAACGAAGGAAGTTAAACAAGCAAACCACAAGTGTTGAGAAATGGCAACACTAATTACTCAAAGTATAGACTCTCTAAATATCGTACGATTGCATTCAGTCACATATTATTCTGGTAGACATGCCATTCTGCTATGTAAGTTGATTGAAGTAGGTCGGGAAATGCGTTTTTAGTATCGTGAAGGTGCTTGATGGTAAGGCAAATCTGGAAGAAACACCGATGCCTCGCGGGAACATAGACATCACATCACTTTGATAACACCGCTGTGACTGACGTGCCCATTTTTGGCTTCCTGGTTTTAAGATGAAAGTTCAGGGGAATATGAGTATCGCAGAGATGAAAAAAAGACAGTCCTTTAAAACAGAAAGTCGTTGCAGTCTCTAGCACCATTGCCTGCTAGGGAATATTTTAGATGTGAAGCAACTTGTAGCGGAGTTCAATCCAATGGTGGTGGTGCTGGTGGTGTGCGGCGTGACCACCCTTACTGCGCATGCGCAAACCCTCTTCACTTCCCCTCTCCCCATCTCCTATCCCCTCCCCCTATCCACTTCCTCTCCCCCCTCCCTCTCTCCCATTCCCTTTCCCCTCCCCTCTCATCTCCTTCTCTCCCCTCCCGCTCTCCACTTCCCATCTCCCCTCTCCCCCCTCACCACTCCCCCTCTGAAACGCGGGCTCTACATGCCGAAACACTGCTCCGCATCGCCTCATGGTCCCCTTTAGCGGGAGATGGTGTGATTTTTTTTCGGTGTTAGGTAAAGCAACTCGATTGACAGCAGAGCCGCCGATTTCACTCACCAAACAGCAGTGCCGCGTTAGCCGAGGTCATGCCGAACTCGGATTCAAACAGCTTTGCGGCGAAGTTCGAGTAGCCCGAGCCGATCATCGCTGCGCAAGAAAAATGTAACAGCATTGTGACTTCTGAACGTTGAAATGCAGACCAACGATATTACGAAAATCTGTAAAAGTCCTAGTGTCACCCGAGAGGTGAAGCATTGATAGTAACATAATGACTGTAACTATGGAACTTAAAAATAATCATTTTGGTGGCCTTGTGCAGTTCACTGAACATTGGAGTGCTAATGCGCTGCCGCTCTCTCTGCTGCCCTTAGATCTCACAGCGAAGGATCACATCGAGTTCGCACTTTATTCGGGCCACCACACCGACGCCGATGGCACATTGCCATGCGCTTCTTTTGCCATTCCTACGCAAATGGTCCGCTACGCGCATAACCACTGCTTTGTGAAAACCGCGCTCGAATGTCTGGGATCCTTCTAGATTATTTTAGAATGTTCTGGCAGACTTGAGTGCGCAAACGCGAACAGTTCAGTTTATTCTCGAACTAACGCGGGCACCAGCGATAAGGCTCGAATGGTCGATGCCGTTTGTATCAATGCCGACGCGCCTTACCGCAGATAAGATCATCGACGGTGGACGCATTGTTCGCCGTTATCAGTGTACGGTGCTTGTACTTTGACTTTTCCTTTCCCGGGCACAGGTTCGAAACCCGCCGACTGTTGCCTTCTTAAGCGTCACGACCACGTGACCATATCTTGGCTTGTGGTGTATGTATAATAAATTTCACAACAATACCAACTGCCTCGGCAGTCCTAACAACATTCACCGCCAAAGTTGTAGCGACTTCACAGCAGACATAATTATGATGACGCTAACATGAATTTTGCTGGCCGAAAAGTTTAGGAACTCATATTCGATCTCTGCCAGAAAGCCACCTGTTTTATTTAAACATCAAAAGGATAATACTCTAATATTAAGAAAGAGTTTGGTTTTTATAACTTGTGTACTTATCATACGTTGATATTTACTCAGATGAGACTTCTGCAGGTGCTAGGTGCACGCGATTTCGATTAGGGAATTCTCCTTACGGCACCTTCTCCGGGCAACCTGATACTGCGCGCAAAATTTATAATTAGTTATTCTTCTCGTTTGAACATAAGACCTTTTTTTTAGAAAAGTTCTTAGTCTCCAAGTACGCATACTCTTTCAAAGCTACTAACCTTAAATATTTCACATCGCCCTGTAATTTATAGACTACGTATGTGGCAGGCCACAATAGAAAAGTGAAGCTGTTTTGAAGAATTCCGCAAACTTATTTCCATAGGTAGCGAACCAAGACAAATCATGAGAAGAAAGCGTCTATGAACACGTCAAAGATTAATTAATAAACATGACGCAAGTATCGTAAGCTCATAAGAACGCCCACTCTTCCTATATTAGAAATCGCCGAGCAGCAATTGACGCTGGCGCCAGCGTTTCGGAAAGGGCACTCGACGATGCCGACGGCGAGTGCTCGCATGGAGCGTCCCTATCACTGACTGCGCAGTGAATGGTGCCTGCTCACCAATCGTAATATGGAACACACAGACACGTTCTACGCGCTTCTAAGTGACTAGTCTTCTTCATTGCAGCGAGTACTGCATTCCATACATAGCTATCAACGCAGTGGAGGCTAGCGAGCCTTCTTCCAGCAGATATGTGTTCGCACAAGGGAATCGCTCATTCTTGTTTCGCACCCACACTGTGATTTCTTTCGCGCTTTTAAGCGAAGTACGTTTTCTGGCTTAGAGAGAAACAGCTCTGTTATGCGGCTGTAAATAAGTTGTTCTATATGTCTTAAGGCGCATTCGCAATTGGGCTCGAAGGGGGCGAAAGCGGCAAAACTCGCCAGAAATCCGCTCGTTTCGCCGCTGTCGGAAAAGCACTCGGCGCGACCGATGCGAAAAAATTGTTCTGAGACCAATTTTTCCGCCACCAGATAGGGGAACGCTTTACCACTCCACGGGAAGCCGCACTTTGGCTGCGTTAGCATATAAACCACGTGATGTAAACATCCGGTCGCAAATTAAAAATGGCGGCCAAGGCGTCAGCGGTGGTTCGCATCGGCCCAATCGCAAATTGCAGTGTGCTGCAGGACAAAACTAACAGCGACCTAGAGAATCAGGCTGCTTCACTGAACTAGACTTACTCTCGATAGTGGCCGCCAGGCTGATGAACAGGAACGTGCGGTTTGTCAGCAGGTAACGCACGGCCTTGGGCATGTCGGCGAGTCGCACCTGCACCGAGTCACCCCTGAGCGCTCGCGCGTCCACTTCGAGCGGCTTCTGGACAGCCACCGCACCCGGTAGTCTCTTGGGAAATCCGAATATGGGCCCGCACAGAATCAGGGCCAGGGTGCCGGTAACCACGAAGCCTATCCACCAGGCGCCGACCCACACGGTGCTGGACGGCGACAGGCCGATGCTGCACACGCCACAACAGCGAGTGTAGTTGTAGAAATGAGACGTCGGTGATTGTTGCCGCCATGGTATCCTTGCAGTTATGGCACTACGTTGCAAAACACGAGGTCACTCGTATTCGCGGCAATGGTGACTGCATTTAGGTGAAAGCGACAAGCCAGACAACCTGGGCACGTTGATTTAGATGCACCTAAAAGAGCCCCAGGGGGTCAAAATTAACCTGGAGTCCCGCACTGCATCGTATTGTTGTTTAAACGGTTGCGTTCCGGACACTCCGAGCGGACTAAACTCCGTCAGAAAGGCACAAGATAAAATATACTTTTAATTGACCTGAACTTGGAACCGCGCTGCCTTCAGTTCAGAGCGTCCTCGCCTATTGCGCTTTCCTTTCTTCTCAACTCTTTGACCCATCATTTAACGTACAAGTAAACAACACCGCGCAATCGCGTCGCGATTTTGGCGCGTAAAATTGCAGGGTTCAAATTAACTTTGATTACTTGACACGCACCGGTGTTGATCGAGTAACGTCAAGGCATCGGCATCCTTGAAGTATTTATGATATCGCCCAGTGCCGAGGTTCGTGGGCATCCACGCATAGCTTAAGCTAGAGACAGACACATCCCTCAAGAGAATGGTATTCATGTTTTCCAGTCGCGATTCCGATTCGCACGAGCCAGCTTGGTATTAACGAAGAATTTTAGTACAACGAGAAATGCTTGCGTTAGCGCTGGCGTGTCGCGCACGCTAAGTCTCTGCAGAACTCCATTAATATATATGCCTCCTTTGGATAATAATGAAAAAGACTGTATCGTACGAATCGGGATCGCGTCTCCAAAACATGAACAGCAGTTTCATGAGGGATGTGTCTGTCTCGAGCTTAGGTCATGCGTGGATGCAGTCTTTTTCATTATTATTAACACAAGACACACATTCTAATAGCGCCCTGCAAAGGCAGCTTGCGCAACACTAACTCAAGCATTCCTCGTTGTACTAAAATTGATCGTTAATACCTTATTATTAGACGGCGCTGGCAACAGTCGGTCTACGCTCGTTTGATGAAAAGCGATAATGAGGAGGCTGTACCTGTTTGTGGCCTTTCATATTCACCACTTCATAAATGGCGAAATATTATACAGCACTACGTTCGCGTTTCAATCGACAAGCCCATTTCGTTCTATCTGAATATACAATTAAGTATCTCACAGTCAGTTTCATATCCCGATATTCACCTCGCGGCGTCTACGCTGATGTCAGTGTACGTTTTCAGAAACGTGCCTCCCAGAATGAAGCCGATCGCTGGCCCCATGATGGCTGCGGTGTAGTAGATGCCTGCGAGTGAAGAAAAGAAATGGCAGTAGTGAGGCCCAATTATAAAGAACCGCCTTATAATTGGGCTGCATTATCAAATACGAAATAACGTATCAATTAATTTATTATTATAAGCACAACATGCGATAAGAGGTCGCTGTGTATTTCTTGAACTAAGCTGTGGGACCATGCTCAAATATCAGGTCTCTGCTAACCCGTGCTATAGTATGTGAAAGCAAATTGGCAAGCGATAATCAAGCGCTCTGAGTGGTCATGTACCTCATATGCCATCATGACCTGCTGCGCGGAAACACTGATTTCAGGCCATCGCTGTGAGAGGATCAGAAAGAAACATGCTAGAAAAGCTCGAGCGCGAATTACACAGGCTGCGGGTACTTTTGATGACGAAAAGGCCAGGTGCTCGGAGTTTGTATACTATATCAAATGTCCTCTTCGCTTTAAGAGCTTTATTTCCCACGAATATCACTAAGAAATGATTTTCCTTTGCGTTTCAAGTTAAGGGTCTCAGCTTACTCTATCCCGGCTTGTAGTCGATCTTAACTACACAGGCGACTTAACCAGCAGATGGAACTCTGCTCCACCAGTCGTACCAATGTACCAGCTGGACTTCTGGGCTGACAGGTTGTCATCCATGTAGGCCACTGAAAGCGTGTAGAAAGGTACCGTGGAGCAGCCGTGCACAAAGTTGGCGAGCATGAAGATGAAGCGGTAGTTTCGAAGGGAGCCGCTGGGTTCGTACGTTGGTCCACTGACGTACGGGCATAGGTCTTTCAGAGGTCGGCTAAACCTGCGTTAACCCAACGACGTATTAAAGAGAATTGTAATTCCAAGTGCTTCATTGTACACTAAAAGGTGATTACATGATTGTCCATTGCAACGTTGGCTGTCACACAATGCCATCAAGCTTAAACACCATCCTGTCACATAAGTTATAGCCGTTTTCGTGGCCTAAAAATAGCGACCTCGTACGTTATGAAATTTTGGCTACCCTTGCCGCAATTAGAAACACAAGTTTCTACAGGTGATTCCAGGGATTGAAGAAGCTATGGATTGTAAATATCCTTGTATTTTCTACCAAGTGTGGGTAAAGCCAACCATTTATGTCGCGACCCCCAACAACGTGCAAAGTCCCGAAGACCATCGGAATTGCAGAGAATCTTCGGGCACATTATAAGGTAAAAAATGAATTGTTATTTTGAATACTGCTGGTTGTATGCTGAAATGCTGCAACACTGCAGAAGCAATTGCCATATAGGCCTGACTAACTTTGTACACAAATAGGAGCTAACCTCACCGCCTCGTTAGGCGATTTTAGTTGTTATTTTCGTAAGCTGTAGTCCACGTTCCGGCAACGTATGTCATTACTGAATAATCAATGAATTGTCATTGCCAGTGCACTTCGTTGCACTGGCAAGTTGATCAACTTGCAAAGCGATCAACTGCGATCAACTTGCAAAGCAAGTTGATCGCAGGGCCCTCAAAGACGCGCAGAGAGAGTTGCAATTATAACCGGTATATCTAAGACTCTTTGAATATTGTTTCTATGATTGTAGCAAACATTGGTTAAACACTCTCGCTACTCACTGTTACACGGTGTTTTTGAACTAAACGATCACTCCGACTGTAATAAAAAAGTTGGTTTTGATTGGATATAGACGAATAACTTGACTTTGCACAGGAAAGCAGATGTCCTATTTTTACCATGTGCACTAACAAAGGTTGGTTACTATATACCGCATTGGTAAATATAAACGTGTTCCTGCGAACACTTGTTCACATTTCATAAGCATTCTATTCCGAATGTTTGTGTATTCAACTTAGCTCTGCCGAACGGCAGGCTGGAAACGAGCACGCATCCATGCTACCACGGTATGTACCCTGCAGATGCAATTCTCACTCCCACAGTTGCCCGGCTACTTCACCCAGGCTGGGGTGAACAACGCCCGCTCAGATACTTTCACACATTTTCAAGTCGAAAGCCTTAGTTTCCATCAAATGCGAAAATTGACCGTCGGCGTCCCGCGTCTGCGGCGTCAAGACGAGTGATGCCAAAAAAATCGTCATCACGTGAAGAATAACTGCGACGTCACGCAACGTGGCATCACCCGATGCGTCATCATATGACATCGTCGCCTGGTCATAGGCGGACCGATCATGAAGGCAGTGCAAAACCAGGTGAGTTGCAGGAAGCTCGCAATGGTTCCCATCCTGGAGGCAGTGAAAAACACTTCAGGTACAGAAAGGGTGCCGGGTAGGATCAATACACTGACTGATAAAAAAAAGAAGGTGGCTTTCGCCTTCGAGTCATTTGAGGCGAACGCATACGGAGCCCTGTGTGTTTTTATGTCACCGCCTTTCGAGATGAGTGCCCGTCCACGACTGAACGCTGGCTCTAAGTGCTTCACTGATAGATTAGTTATCCGCTTGTCCGCGGTATTGCGAATTGTACCATTGCCTCCGGCATTGAAAGTGTACCTTATACCATTTCACTAGCGCTCGAGTAGATGGTGTATCCAGTTATTCGCTGCCACTGATCTCACTTGTACTGCGGGGCCACGAAGTGCGGCAGGCTGTAGATGAATGAGCCGAGGCCCATGCATGCGACCCCGATGGCCATGATCCGCGGCTTTTTCATCTCGCTGCCGAAGAAGGTCACGGGCGCCATAAGGAGGAGCGAGCCGACGTTGTACATGGCCACAATGAGTCCCGTCTCGACGCTGCGCAGGTGGAAGCGGCGTTCGAGCGTGGGCAGCGACACGTTGATGAAGCCGCTGATCACCATGCCCTGAGCGAAGGCGGCCATGCTGAAGCACACCAGCACCCACTGAGGCCTCGCGAACCGCTGCGCCACCGACGGCGAGAAGCCGAACCAGCCGCATCGTGTGTCCTCGTCCTACGCATAGCAATGCGGTAGTAATAATTGTTAGGGTTTAACGTCCCAAAACCATGATTTGATTATGAGGGACGCCTTAGGGGGGGGGGGGGGGGAGGGCTCCGAAAATTTCGACCACCTGGGGTTCTTTAACTTGCACCTAAGTACACCGGCCTCAAACGTTTTCGCCTCCATTTATAAGGCCGCCGTGGTGGCTGGGATTCGATCCCGCTACCCTCAGGTCAGCAGTCGAGCACCCTAACCACTAGAGCACGATGGCAGGTAGCATTGGTAGCACCAGCTTGTCATCTCCTGACAGCCTGTAGATGGTAACAATTTAACGCAAAATTTAGGAGCCCTTCCCTTATCTAGAAAAAGCGTAACAAAGAAATGAAAGAGAGAAAGCATTTGCGCACCCTTATGCTCTCAGATCCCTCCTGCTTATTCATAGTCGTGCTGTTCTTGGTGCTATTGCTGACGTCTCACTGGTCTGAGCAGGCCGACTGATGATGATGATGATGATGATCCTCTACTCATGGCTCACACCCACTCTGGGGGATTGGCCAAGAATTGTAGATATGAAGATTTAAAACTACTGTCTCGTCTTCGTCTTCTTCATCGACGAGCCATGGTTCCAGGACCCTGGTGGCAAGTACTTGCCTGAAGCGCTGGCGTCAGGGCATATGAAGTACAATTCAGACGTGTTAAATTTTTTTTCAGTTGTGATAAAGAACCGTAGTGGCTATGTATTATTTGTAATACGCGTAGTGTATGACCCTCTTAATACGAACGAACTTAGGGTGTCGAAATTTTAGCAGTATGTCGAATTAATACGATTCTATTCGCGTGTGTGTTAGAAATCCAGGACTCAAAAGAAATTATTGTAACCCACTGAGAAGCTACCGGCACATGCTTAGAGAATAGCTGTTGACGTAATCGTATTTCTTTGTTGTACGCGCGTTTCGCCAAAATATAAACGCCGCCACATCAAGACATTCAAGTGTAGACATTGTCCTTAGAATTCTTATATTTCATACGCCACACTATTTATCCCATCAGCAATGCTAACGTTCGCGTCACGGCACTTTTTCGCCTTTCGGTCATAACGGGCCTGCGTCTTTGGCTCGACATGAGTCGATAACGTGGTGTACAGAATCGGCTGAGTGCTCCCGAAGCTGCACGGCACTTTGCAGAAGGAAGAATTGCTGCGAGGTCGATTTTATGTAGGCGTCCTTGTGGGAACGCGCTAAACAAAACAAGTGATCATGCCACTTCATGGTGGCAATCGAAGCCCCGTGACCATGTCGAAACTTCATTTTTATTAGACCTCAGAAAACGAATAGGAGTGCGGTTTGCATTCGTACCGCCTGTGTTAGCCATGTCATGCTGTAGCACTGTCGAACATGCAGTTTCCTGCAAAAAATTGCAGGAAGTGTGAACAGAATCCTATATTAAGGCTAAAGCACAAAATTACCTATGTTTCTAGGTAGTGTGCTGTCCAAAAACGAACATTGACTTTTTGGAGCCATTCAGAGGATGCTTGAGCTTCGCCTCAATAGTAGGACGCGATAGCGTAATCGGGCCCCGTTCGCATCACCTTCTCAATCGGTAGCCTCGCTTCTCTTCTCGGTGTACACTTCAACCATGCCGCATGGAGCGCCATCTTAATCAGGTGCTCCGCAGCCTCTCGGGCGCGCAAGACAAGGTGTCGTCGTGCGAAAAATCCCACCCCAAAATGAGTTCGTCGGTGCACTCACGAAAGACCGCAAAGACAACGTGGTGACGAATACCATGTATAAAAATCACAGCATATCCACGGAGTGAATGATGATGAGTGGGCGAAGCTGCGGAGGTTCATCGGTAAACCGTGAATCTTCCGTGAATTCCGCCCAGTACATCATCACCGACGTGAGATCGGGCGCGTTTATACTAAAGGTTCGATGAGTTATAACGACTTGCAGCTCACTTTAATTTTACATGTACGCTGTGAATTTTCATTGTTTAGAAAACCATTGCTTTAGAAAACATCTGGCGTCTTTCGTTAGGCAGCTGGCGTCTTTTCGTTTTGCTTTAGAAACATCTGGCGTTCTTTCGTTTTGCTTTTAGAAAACATCTGGCGTCTTTCGTTGGTTTATTTCATCAATCAACGGCGTTTTGAACAAAATTTTCATTGTTTAATCACGCACAGGAGAAATCTCACCAGCTTAACCTTGGAGGTAAACAATGGCTGCTAATGGGAATGAGACACAGAAGAAGTCGGATTTTAGCTAACACTTACACTTCTACTTCTACTAACGTTTCCTACTGGAACATGCCAATGGCTGCTAATGGGAAATGAGAGACAGAAGAATTCGGCTTTAGTTAACGCGCACGCTGCGAATTCTTTTATTATTGAACAACGCACAGGAAAAATCTCGCACCGGCACCACCTTGGAGGTCAAGATCTGGTACTAGCGTTACGACTGGTTACACACTACTACGAGGGAAGAACGGGCGCCCCTAAAAGAAGTGGCAAAATGCTCCACTCGTGAGCACAGGTTGGCGTCCAGCGAAGAAATGTACGGCATAAAAAGCTGGAAGCTTCGCATTGGCAGTGCCAAGCCTGAAGGAAGAGCGGAGCTGGGTGGCCTTCCTTGCTTCTTTCTTTCTTTCTTTCTTTCTTTCTTTCTTTCTTTCTTTCTTTCTTTCTTTCTTTCTTTATTTCTTTCTTTCTTCCTTTCTTTCTTCCTTTCTTTCTTTCTTTCCGTTTCTTGTATCTCTTTTTTGTATTCGTTTTTTTCTATTTGTTTCTATTTCTTTATTTCTTTCTCTATCTCGATCGCTCTTTCTATCTTTCTTTCTCGTTCCTTTCTTTCTCTCTCCCTCTCTTTATTCACTGCTTCTTTCCATCTCTTTCTCTCTGTATGCTTTTTTTTCCTTGTCTCCATTTCCCTCTTTCTTTCTCTGTCTACCTCTGTATTTTCTATATCTTATTTGTGCCTATTTCCGTCTATCACTTTCTCTTTCTATCCCTTTCTGTTTTTTCTTTCTCTCTTTTTCACGCGTTTCACGTGCTCCACTTCGCCGAGTAGAGTTTTCGTTTAACGCTCGCACCTGCTGTACTCGGTAGTGGGTTTGACCAATCCCTATGACGCATACCCATCTGTAGAGTTTTTGACGACGGATCATAGGTTACCGATAACGTAAACAACTTCACTGTTAAAACGAAAAATTTTCCGCGCCTTCGGCTGTCCTCTCCCTCGAGCGCTTCTGCCGACTTTAAGCGTTAATTCAAAGCGAGATATACAGCAGCATAATAGTCGTTCCGTAACTTGATCGTAGCTTGGCAAGCATACACCAGCTAGCTGTTGATCACTTGTATTTTTTTGCATGCTGGATTCTAGGCGATACTAGAGCCAAGAGCGTAGTGTCCTAGATGAAGGGTCGAACTTGGGATTTTGAGCACAAATCTCAAGTACCTGTGCTCTACAGCACCTGAGCTCCCCAGTACTCGTAGAAACACTCACGCATTTATTTACACAGGCAGATAAACATTCACCGAGAAATGCGAATATTTTTTTATGTACGCAACACCCCAGCTGGAGAAATCAAGCATCATGGTAAAAAAATGTTGTTTTCGGTCTCTTAACGACGCCGGAGCTGTTTGTTGAAGGTTGCGACAATAGTAGAAGTTAGAACGAGAACTTTGTCATTGCAGTTGTCGAACTGTACGTCGTAGACGGCTACGCAGACGTCTATGTACTTCTTCAGGACAGTCTTGACCTGCGTCGGAAAATTGAAAATGATGATGGCGCGCGAACTCCGTTCAAGGGCTACAGCATCCACATGTGCATGTTTTACAAATATGATAACATGGGGTCTGCCCGTTACCTGGGAGTTATTGAATTCATTTGAAACAGGCACAACAACGGTATAAATTTGTATTTCGCTCCGGTTAAATTGAAGGAGAACTGTATGTGCGAAAGTTATTAGGACAAAAAATTTAGTTTACGAAACATCACTGCAAAGTACTCTGAGCAATAGGTGAACGTTCAAACCTCTAAGACGCACCCCTCAAACACTCCCAACACCCAACTTAATGTAACACCGGCGAAGTCCATTATCGCTGTCAAACTTCGTTTTTTATATAATCCATATTAATAACAATATCTGGTCTTTTGCGTGCAGAAACCACGACATCATTACTGGGATCACTGTAGTTGAGGGTTGCAGACATTACGACCATCTTGTGTTCTTTAACGTGCAATGACCTCGCAGAGTACACGGGCCTCTAGCACTGCGCCTTCATCGAAATGCAACTGCCGCGGCCGTGACCAAACCCGCTACCTGTGGGTCAGCATTCAGGCACCGTCACCACCGCACCACAGCAGCGGATTCATTGAATGTTCGTCAGGTTTCATCTAATGACATGCGATTTAAATGAATTTTTTTTCAATGCTCTTTTTTAGGTATATTGTCGCTTCACGCAGGAGGTGAAATGAACTGATTTCCCGCTGAGTTACACTTGTTCGTCTAATTCAACCGATAACATGGTGGTTAAACAAATCGCAATTTAGTAGTGAGCATTGACATCAAACCTTTGTCACGATGGTCTTGTTGGTGTCGAGGCTTATAAGGTCGTTGCCCTTTCGGTAGTAAGACATGGAAGGCCTGTCGTACTGTAGGCCCGCCAATTGGCACACCTGCATAGCGCGCATGAAGGAAATCGTGTAAGAACTCGCCTGTTCTTTCTTGCTGGTGCTTAAGCAGAGCGCACGCATTCTATCAAACCATATCTTCGATTCGAATCTGTTCCTCACCTTTGACTAGTGTTATACCTGCATCGTTATCATACAAAAAAAAAGAAGTGGTACACTTATCAAGACTGACCAGTAACGTTAGTAAAGTGCAGTTGTGGAGCGTCGTGCAGCGAAACGTTTCAAACTAATTTGTAAGTCATCCAATGCACTTTTTCGCCATGGAGTGCGTACGACAACTTCCTGAATATTCTTCAAAAAAAAAAAAAAAACAAAGGACTCATCCGATGGCTTATTAGACGCATTCCACCTTGCTGTTTCAGAAATTCGTTGAGAAAGATATAGAGGATAAAATAACACACCTGTCGTCTGTGTTCGTGTTACTCAACGTACATATTAATAAGCCCCGTGCAAAGATTACTTGAAGTGAACATTATTCTGAAGAAGGTCATATTTGCGGAGCTATAAGATGAAGGCATTTTATAAGCAAGATCAGTGAATCAAAAAGACTGCCTCATTGATAGCGTCACAGCTACACCATGTACCGGTAAAATTTTGAAAGGAAATCACTATTCAAACTCCAATGGGGACCTGTCTACGATAACGAAAAGCAGCAGCATTCCAGAAAAAGCAGTTACTACGCACTTATTGTCTTATGAAAAAAAGTCGTTCCTGAACCATTTCGCTTGGTGTTACCATAGAGATTCATAATATATCACACTAGATAGAAATCTGGCCCAAGAATCTAAGAGAGCTGCAACGTATGGCGCTTCAGCCAGCATGGTACTGATGCGTAGTAGTACATGGAATTGACCAATCATCGTTCTCTCAGCTCCGCGTGGCTCAGTGTGGCCAGCAGCCGCTTTGTCGCAAGACGAAGTTCACTACTCCCGTTTCACGACCTTGACACTTTTAGGCTCACAAATTCAAATCAACCACAAGGTTCACAATGAGACTTTGCTTTGTCGCTAAACAAAAGACAAAGCACGAGAATGAACCAAGCCACACCTGCGTTCGAAGCCGCAAGCACTACTACTTGGCAAATCCATCTACTGAAGAAGCGTTGACCGGCGGGGTACGTGGTTTCCATAAGTTTCCAAGTTTCCTGCCAGGTTTCCATAATAAATCCATGTACTGCTCACCCCTCTATTGGTGGCTGAGCGATCGCGGCGCCACAGTTCCCTCTAGTAAGCATTGTAGAAAATTCAGTAGTGTTGCCATGCGCCTTAATTATTACTGACGTAATTACTCTGAAATGCCGGTTAATATTTTCGCTCTCATGAGATTTTTTTCGACAAGAAGTTTTACGTTATTTTCGAAAGTTACTTTCTCCGCATCATTAATGAAATCTAGTAGATAATGCAGCCAAGGAATATATAGGGGAGGTTAATTGTTCTGTTTTAACTGTATTGCAGTAATACGATATCAATGTGAACAAAGTAAAGTGGACGAAAAGACAACATGCCGCCGGCAGGGATCGAACCTGCTGAGTAACACTCCCAGTTTTGCATGTACATAAATACCCTACAAGTAGACGAGGGGACGACCGCCGCCGTAGCTCAATTGGTAGGAGCATCGTGCGCGTTATCCGAAGGTTGCAAGCTCGGCGCCTGCCGGCAGCAAGTTGTCTTTTCGTCCACTTTACTTTGTTCACATTTGTATATCATACTACTACGATACAGTTAAAAGAGAACTATTAACGTCTCCTGTACGTTCCTTGGCATCATTATCTGTTGGTTATCATTTAGTGTTGCGCCAAACAAAGAAATGAGCCCTTAAAATTCCCTTCTTTCGTGCCTCCACATCAAGTCGATATGTACGGCCAGTTTTCTTTGCCGGAATGCGAGCACACTGCAAACAAGGTGTCGTTCTATATGGCTGGCTTTCCAAATGCCAACTGAGGCGTGTTTACAATTCCTATGTGTTCAACAACTGATTACCTCAGTGTCGTTGAACAACGTGATTCCACAAAATGATTAGTACATCACAAGCATAAATCAAGAAGACAAGAGATCAGACATGTAGGGAACCTCAACGCCAGCTTGTCTTTTAGATTTATAGGCGCTTCGCTTTTGATTGTTCGCAGTCTGTATATACATTCGCGGCCATGACCCACATAGGAATAAGCGTTTTAAGTGGTAGTACTAACACTACGGCAAGCAAGAAATTGGTTGACTAGGCGAAAGAGGAAAAGAAAGCGCAACATTTTTTAAAATTTTCTTTGGTCTCTTCCGTTCATTTTCTGTTAATTATCATAGGAACTTAAACTGCGCGTAAAACCCCGAAGCCTCATGGATAGCAAGACATCACACAGGTGCCTCAGCGAACCATCTGTGTATCTCTTCAATAAGAAGCATGATATTCTTGGGTGGACAGGGGCCATAGTACGAGAGTGTAGCACCGTCACGATCTCACGACTACTATTGCGCATGCGCATTGTTCCACGAAACACGTTTCTATGGTTTCAATAAATAATAATAATATCTGGGGTTTTACGTCCCAAAACCACGATATGATTATGAGAGACGCCGTAGTGGAGGGCTCCGGAAATTTCGACCATCTGGTGTTCTTTAACGTGCACCTAAATTTAAGTACACGGGCCTCTACCATTTCGCCTCCATCGAAATGCGGCCGCCGCGGCCGGGATCGAACCCGCGACCTTCGGGTCAGCAGCCGAGCACCGTAACCGCTATACCACCGCGGCGGACCGTTTCAATAAATCAGTTGTTGGTCTGCGTTCCTCCTGTCTACTTCTACTCTGGTGTCTCGTCTCCAACGCAGTTTAGGTTCTTCTAATAATGTCTTACCAACCAGCCCCTCAACACACGCTCCTTGAATTCATTTCTGTTGATTACCGCGCTGTGTAACCTTTGTACAGCTGTAACGAATAGCGCGGCATATAAAAGCTGCAATTGCCACGTCATCGCGTCGTCATTACCACGCTCTGACAAAGCGACTGTCTTCACCTCAGATTGGTTCGTCGCTGTGACACTTGTCGCCGGCTGCTTTTCCGGGCCTCCGCCTGTGCTGCTGATGCCACTCGCGTTCATGGCCGCCACAGTAAACATGACGCATACTTTCTGAATCTTCTTGGCCGCCTCAAGCGTCTTCTCTGCGGCCCCCGCTTGAGAAGATTTCTGCATGGTTCATGGCGACAAAAATCACAAGGATTGCCAGTCACCACCACGTGCAAAGAAATTGTGGCGCTCATGCAAAGCTTTACATAGGTACGATGCTAGGCGATTGAAGCGCGATACGCAGAGCGTGTGACTGTTGACGTAGAGGGTGACGGTGAGGGCGAGAGCGTTCGTGACGCATGCTGACTGCATCCGGTAAACAGTCGTTCAGTCTGTGGTTTTCAGTGGCGCCGGCAGAGCGCTGGAATCCTCCGCAACGTACGCACGCCTGATGAAGCGGCTTCTCATGGCACGGCACGTGAGTGCATTGTTTTGAAGCCGTGGCAAGCACGGCTCCACCGGCGCTACCGACAACCACTGACTGGACCACTGTTTACCGGATGCAGTCAGCATGCGTCAAGCACGGTCTCCCCCTCACCATCTCCCACATAGCGAGCAGCCACGCGCTCCGGGTCTCGCGTGTGAATCATTGAGCCCTGTAGAATACAAGGCACACCGACAATAACGACCCGTACGATAGCAGATCACCTGCTAATGTGCTTCATAACTTCATAGAACAAAACGTAGATATTCCTGAGAAGAAAATTGGCCGCCATCACGCCCTAGGAACGTGCATGTCCAGCGAAGCTGTATGACACGCCACACATGCCGACTGCGGGGGGGGGGGGTATGTTTTGTTGTTACTTGAGAGCAATAGCAGTACTAATGGCTTTGTGGTCGCTGTGGTAGGGCGTGATTGGTTCTTCGACCGTTTTCAGCAAGACGAATTTGTTCCTTTCGTCAAGGATTGTATTCACGCTCTTCTCTGGTGTCTAACTTCCGTGGTCTACCCATGGCACTCTTAGAATGAACTAAATGAGTTGCTAGACGAGTGTCCCTTTATATATGAAAGTGGGAAACACGCGGGGAGAACGAAGGGCCGTTTGACGTCGTTAGAAGCCCTCGCGTGAAGTGCAAAGCAGCTGCAACCTAATATTTACCGGGAACGCGTAGGAGGGTGCTTCCATTGTTGAGAGGCGGCTCATGCTCTATTATGCGGTTTGGATGCTTGTTTTGTGGTTTTCTTTATTGAAACGAACACTGAGCTCTATGCTGTAGGCCAGATTGCAAAGAAAGATATGCCGTTTGCCTTCCATTGTTATAGGGCCTCTAAACCACTCAGAGATCGAAAATTAATTGTGGCGTTGCAGTTGTGCACGAGTCTACATCAAACGCATTCGTCGGCTCGTCTGTCCACCTTTCCGATTGCGCTTCCTCAGCGCCCGAAGTGAAACGCAAGGAGCAGGCACATCTGCGAGCACAGGAGCACGCGAGCGCTTGTTGGTGATTTAGGGGCCCTCCAACCCGTTGTTTTGTAATTACGCCACAAAAATTTCAGAGTAGCAAGAGGTGTACAGATTCACCGTAATACAACTGTAAAAAAAAGGACGGCAGGCATTCACGAAGCCCGGGAGGCATTCGCAAACGTAAATGACAGGTCGCTACGTGAAAATCACTATATGCATGTAATGTACGGCATGATTTACATGCCGCGCTATGGTGCGCTCCGCAGCCGTTTCGCTAGTTTTATATATACACAAACTGGTATTTAGTGACATGACCGTATGACGAGCATAAATGAATTGCCGTAACTTGAAAATCATGGCACGCATGTCATGTACGGGATGATTTCCATGCCACGCTCATATGCGCTCGGGGCCGTTTCGATAGGATATATATCCAAATTGGTATGGCGTAATATGACTCTATGACGAAAAGAATGGCATGTCGCGACGTGAAAAAACATGACATGCATGTCATGTACAGCATCATTTACATGACACAGTCTAGGGGCTCTCGCAGCCATTTCATTCGCTGGATACATACGAAAACTGGTAAGCATAACATGAGTGTGTGAGGACCATAAATGACAGGACGTGCACCAGAATATACGTTTCATTAGCATGGTACATACCCGATTGCACATGTATGCATGCATGACGAACATGCGATAGTGAATGACATGCCGTGACTCCAGTGCCTTCATTTGCCTCGAATACAAAAATTGTGTTGTATGCAGCTCCTCGCTGACTTCGCATTACATCAGTTGCCACAATGCGTGGGATCTGTCGGAAATTGTTTAACCACTACCATCTGTAGTACTCTCGGGTGCTGAGGCCATCAATGAATCAATGAATGAAGTAGTGCATGAAAGTATGAATCAGCTGATAGACAGGTGGTTCTTTAGGAACTGAAAATATGGTGCTATATTCTGCAGCCCTTGAGGGAGCACGATTCAGCGCTATAAGCTGATAACTCCATATCTCTCCACATATACACAATGGGAAAAGGGGAGAGGAGGTCTCGCCGGACAACAACCACCGGGTCAGGATGAAGTCGTGGGCCCATGCTACACACTCTTACCGAGCCAGGTAGACTCTGGAAGTTGTTCGGCAGGAGAGCCATGCGCAGCTTCGCAAGGGCTTCCGTTGTCATGGGAGTGGGAGCGTAAAGAACGAACATGGCATCTTTCAGACTGCGAGGAAAAAAATACAACATGTCACTTGGTACTCCTCCAACATGAAATGTTCTGTGGAGCGCTGCGTTTCTTTCACACTGCCACGCGCGCTCCTTTTTGTAATTCTATGTAACCGGTCCGTCACACGTATAACCACTGCCTTTTGCAAACCCTGCCCAAATGTCTGGGAGACTTCCAGATTATTTTAGAATCTTCTGATAGGCTTGAGGGCGCAAATGCGAACAGTTGGGTTTATTCTAGAACTAGCGCAGCCACCAGCGATAAGACTGTAAGCATGTAAAAATGCGATGCACCTAACCGCAGATCACATTATCGGCCGACGCCCTGTTCGCTGCTATCAGTGTACAGCGTCTATTGCTTCTAGCTTGACTTTTCGTTTCCCGGGCACAAGCTCGGCCAAATTAAGAGTTTAGTCTTTAAATGGAAGCTGAAGTTGTTTTACAATTCGGTAAAACTTCTTGGTTAACATGGACCGACATAAATGTCAATGATATCGTAACTTTTTGCATGGTTGTTGCAGCAGGAGCTTCAAAATACGCGAAAGAAAAGCTTGTCTTGCTCCGCCCACACGAGCATGACGAAAGTGTGGGCGTGGAAACGAACTACGTCATCTTCCGTACCATTCGCCGAGCCGCGATGCACTCCGACGGAAAGTTCCCGCCGTTCTCTGATCTGAAGTGCGAGAGCGCTATATATTTATGTACCCCAAACTCAAGTAAGTACAGCGCTACTGAAACTTCTGCAGCTCGATTATAATATCTGCCATAACGACAAACAGCCGAACGCAGTGCTGGGTACAAGCGTCTCGCCTCGTAAATTCAGTCGTGGCCTCCGTGCCTAAGTCCGCCTGTGCGCAGTTGCCGGAGGCCACGCGTTACAATGCTGCTTTCGCAGATGAAGCCTCATACCGAGGATGACGTCATCGTGGTCGCTGAGCCATAGCTGAGCCGTGTTTGTCGCTGAGCCGTCACCGTGGTTCCTTTGTGCCTCCAAATGTTTGTCAGACCATGCATCAACTAGCCCAAGAACGCGTTTTAGTCATCTCAGAAGCTCTGCGTCCGCATCCGCTCTCTTTTGCCACAAAATGCTGCTTGCGTTCACTTTTGACAACTCTCACATCGTTTTTTTGAATTCAGCAGGGATCAAACTGAGAATACCCACTCCAAAGTCATTTTTTGAAAAAAAAAAAGTGCTTCAGATTTTTAACACGCCGAGTGCGGTGTCCGTCAATATCACGACCACGTGACAATATCCTCACACGTTGCATCGTATGCCTATCGCTGAAGTAAGAAAGAAGGGGAAATGGATCAAGGGCTCGTTTCTTTGTAAGACACAACCTAATGATACCAACAGACAGTGGAGGCAAGGAATGTACTGGGTATATTATTTGTAGGTCCCTAACTGTATTGTAGTAATCATGACATAAATGTAAAGGTTCCTATCAGCGGCAGGTCGTTTTTGCACACTTCTTTCTGTCTTTGTACTCTTTTTACGGTCATTACTACGCCGTTCTTTATAGGCAAATTGAAATGACTGTGCCGACCCGCCACGGTCGTCTAGTAGTTATGGTGCTCGACTGGTGACCCGAAGGTGGTGAGATCGAATGCCGGCCGCGGTACCCGCATTTTCGATGGAGGCGAAAATGCTTGAGACCCGTGCACTTAGATTAGGGCGCACGTTAAAGAACTCCAGGTGGTCGAAATTTAAGGAGCCCTACACTATGGTGTCCCAAATGATCATGTTGTGATTTTGGGACGTTAAGCCCCAAGAATTATTATGAAACGTCTGCGTGGTCGCCGAACCAGGATAAGGCCGAAGTGTGATTCGTAGGTTGGAACTGCGTACCGACCGTTTTAAAACACGGGGCTGAACCAAGATGAGTTGAAAAATACATGGAACATTAGGTGTCGCTGGAACGAACGTTTCGACAAGCAAACTTTTCTTCAAAGCTGCAACTAAAGCCTTGAAGAAGACTGGCCCTTGTCAAAGCATTGGCTTTAGCAACACCCGATGTTCCAAGGATCTTTCATCTCTTCAAGATTTCATCTTCCCCTGAACTTCTACCTTAGGAGTGCTGTTTCTTGGGCGAGTTGGAAATTCATACTCGGAAGGGTAGCGCTAGTGGACACGGACGAAAGGAAGACGCACGGGCACACGGAAGCGCTCTAGCAACTGGTTTTTCATTGAAAATCTGCCCTAAATATATACATCGTGTGTCGTTGCTATACTACAACTTGAAGTATAGCAACGACACTCGTAAAAAAGAAACTTGGAGGACGCTTGAGCTTCGCCTTCAAGAGTATAGAACGTGATAGCGTGATTGGGTCCCTTTCCAATCGTAGTCTCGTTTGCTCGCCATGCTTTGCTTCCCAGTGGACACCTCAACCGCTCCGCGAGGAAAGGAACGTCTGCGCGCGTAACTGCAAGTACGGTTGCGAAGTGCCCACTACGCAATAGTGCATTAGTAATCAGCAATTCCATTAGCAATAAGTGAGGTAATCACTAAATGTCTGTAAGGCGATGCGCACACCTACGCAGCTACGCAGTTTGTTGATCCTGTCGTGGGTGATAATTATGCCTGAGCGCTTTGTAATTGTCGTTAAACAAACCATTCTTTGCGCAATTCAAATGTCTTGATGTCTGGTGCGATTCTGCGCTTCTGCCACAAAATATTACTTTCTAAACGCGTCTTCTTTCAATAACTAGGCCTCTGTATGGGGTTTTATCCGAGCCAGTTTAAGGTGTTGGCGTGGCTCTTTGGTAGAACGCCTGAATACCACGCAGAACCTTGGTTTCGATCCCGGCGCAGACCGTTATTTTTATTCTTTGCATCAATCGCAATTCTTCGCTCCCGACAACGCCTATTTTTCGCTCGCAACCAACGCCGCCGACGCCGACGCCGCGATTTCTGCGAAACGAGCTCTCTAACCCTATCGCGTTGAATGTATAAGGATCACGCATGGCGCTACAGTATGGAAAATGACAGGAGTAACACTGAGAGATCGGAAGACACAAAATGGGTCAGAGAACAAACAGAGGTAACCGATACCCTAGTTTGCATTAAGCGAAAGAAGTGTACTCGTAGACTGGCGACGAAACTCGTATGCCAGAACACCAGGTAGAACAACAGCATTGATGCTATCAGATTGGAAATGAAGCCGAAGAGCGCTACGTGTTGCACAGAGCGACAAACTTAAAGACGTTCGAAGGAATAAAGTGGAATCAGCTCATTCAAAGAGCCCTTGGTCTTCCAGCGGACGAAACATACGTTGAAAAGGATGATTCAAAATGATGAGGTGCTGTATGTGGTAGTAGCTTGACAACGACTCTCAATGTCGCAAAGCGCAGTACTTTAGTCTTACGGAAGTAGAAGTTGCACGTGCGGCCCACTATTCAGGGAAGCGAAGGCGTCTCAAGATTACCACTCGTTGCTGAGCACGCTGTACAGACAAAGCATCTACGCGCAATGGCCGTATTTCATTCGATAGAACGATTACGACCCATTAAACGACTTGTTGAAAACTTCCGGCTCGCGAATTATGTGTCCCACATGTTCAGTGAGCTGGCCGCATACGACAAAAGTATCTAGCCATTTCCGTGCCGCGAGAACCGTCGGACAGCAAAGCTGTTGCCTTTTCAAGTCACTTCTTTCGTTTTTCCCAGTTACTTCTAAAAATTTATTTGTAGTGTTTTATGTAAGCTCAGTCAGGTCTTTAGTTGCACTCGACGCCTCTGGTCGGTGTGGGTTACCCTAGGCTCTTCTTTCTTTCTGCTGTCGTTTCTCGTCACCCCCAGTCTACCTTCTGCCATTTCTAGGGCAACAGCACCCCTCTGAATCCACAGTTTGAATTGGCCACCTTTCGTAAGCTTCGTTACGTGAACCCCTCTCAATTCACTGTTCGAATCTCCCGCCTTACATAAGCATACGTAATATCTTTTCCCTCTCCTCCTCTCAGAACACTTCCTCCTCTCCACTCTGGTCACAGAGACCTCCTTTAGCGTGACCACACAAACTATGCCTACGGCACAGGATGCGCATAAACAGCTTTGCTGTAAAATGAAGACTGCGGACAGGCTGTATTTGAGTACTGCGTCTGGGCGAATACTTTGTTAAATACTTACATGGGTTCCAGGCGCTTAAAGTCAGCCTCATTGGCCTCCCCAACTTCGAGTACTATATTGGTGCAGTCGGCATTTCCCTGAAACATAATAAAGACATCATAGCGTGCATTTGGTTCGCATTTCCTCGCTGAGTCTGCAGAACGGCTGTGTGATCGCCTTGAAACTTCGAAATATGTGATGCCACTCAAAACATTGCCTGCAAGAACACCAGTGTTGCCTGAGGACAGCCTCTGTGCGGCATTTATGTGGTTTAAGGACAGTGCGCTTAGCATCCAAACAGTGGCGTAGCCAGGAGGGGGGCGGGCACACCGGACCCGTAGCCCCCCGCAATTTTTTTTTGCTATGGCATACGCAGCACAGGATGACACTCAACCACATCTGCCTCCCCTGCCCCCCCCCCCTTCAAATCATGGAGCCCCCCCCCCCCCCGAAAGAATATTCTGTCTACACTCCTGCATCCAAGTAATCTAGGCATCGTCGTCATAAATGTCAGCTTCAATGAACTCATAGTGTGTTGTTCATTGGTGGCAAACAACGACGCACTTAAAAGAAGTAATAAGAAATGAGCGAATCGATTGCTTAACATCGGACAAATGCTTCGTTTCAAAAGCATGCTTCTGAAGGTTGTCGTCCTTTCGAATAATGTTATGGCATCCTTGCGAACTCATGTCGATACTGGGTTCTGTGTATAACCCAGCCACATCCAATTGTCGATGCAGTGGTGGTAGTGGCGAAAAAGCGCGTTTTTATGTGTGTTTAACTGTTCAGCGCTGGTGAATAGCTTGCACATTACTTATAGTTGCGCGCTTTTACTCTGTCCCCCTATCGCAGCAGCTTGTTCTTTAGGTTGCGTTTAGTAAGAGGTATTTCATGTTACGCGTTTCGAAGCTGCTACTTATTTTGGTACGACGAAAAAACGCGGCGTTAATGAAATTTTGATGATGTTGCGGCCAATGACCAAGTCAAGGTGAAAGACATATTTTGTTGTGATAGCAAATATATGGACTCTCTCGACGGGTTTTGGCTGTCGGCGTCGCCGTCATGTTCTGTACAAATTCCGAATCAATAACACCTCCCGCGCATCGTATGTTCTACACACGGGGAAAAGCGCGTGAGCGGGACCGACGAACGCGGTGGAAGCACAGATCAAACGAGCCGGCCCATCTCCATCGCTCGGAGGGCGTGTGCGATAACATCCCCCCGTGCGTTAGCCTACCGTCGAATGCAGCTCAAGCAGAGAGGAAACGCTCCGCCTGTCTTGAACGAGCATGAACGGACGCGTAGGGGGAGGGGGTGCTACTTGAGCAGCAACTGTGAACTTTTGTTCTAAAGGCTCGTGCACACCTGCGAATAGCACCAGTCGTGCCACGATTTGCGACTGGCGATCAAAAAGCGCCTCGGCGCGACCGATGGTCACACCTGCGTGCGAACTATACCCTTCGCCCCAGAGAATCCACGTCTGCTGCTCGCATTGCCATTGCCCCGTAAAACAAGCTTACGCCCTGCTCCTGCACATTTGACTGGTTCAGAGGTTTGCGACTGCAGTCACGCGACAGAAAATTCGAGCAGCAAAGGACTGAACCAAAGCAGTCGCTTTGCGACCCAAGCGGCCATTTGTGACCGTTTGCGACTAGTCACTTTGCGATTAACTTGGTCGCGCGACCGGTGGTAGTCTCAGATGTGAACGAGCCTTAAGGGCGTGGTCGTCTGGTACACCAGACGAAACGTTAGTGAAAATATAAAGTGCCAAACCAACGAAAGTCGTAGTTTCTTTCTTCATTCCTTATTCTATCGGGGTCCGCGTGATTCTTTTCCCACTACTGAATATATATATATATATATATATATATATATATATATATATATATATATATATATATATATATATATATATATATATATATATATTGTAACGACGTGGGGTCCGCGAGCAGACCCACAAGCTGCTTCATCTATCGCTGAAAAGACTGCAACGTCTGGAACAACACTGGAACATACGCGTGGCATTATTGCCCCTTTAAAAGAAACGCCACCCCGTTGTTAAACGTTCAGAAAGCAATGTTGAAAAAACTGCGCAGTTAAGTCACTCAAAGTATGGCTTTATCCAAAGCACGTGAACAATCTCTGGCGAATGTCTTCGGCGCTTTGAACACAGAGAGAGCCGTCCGGAAGAACCTCGTAGTTGACGTCACTGATGATATATAAATATGATGATGGTGATATAATATCATGTGAAAATATCGTGGAGGTGACCAAAGCCTAGCCCAAAACAACATTGGCCTACGCATGAACTCAGAGACGTGACCTAGCATGAGCTCTCGGTGGTTATGCCGAAATATCGAAGTAAGAAACACGTGACCAATAGCGCAGATGAGCGCTCCGCAAGTACCCGCGTACTTACATCCATGTAGTCGGCGTGATTTGAAATATCCGTGTTGGAATCCACTTTAATCTTGCAGTCACCGCTGAATGAAATCGACGTTAAGGCGTTTTCCAACGCTGTATATGTTACTGAGCAGCACAGAAGTCCTACACCTACGCTGTCCAGATTATCTCCGAATTCCCGGTTAAGTGTTGTCTGAATATCGTCCGCACTCATGTCTAAAAAGTGAAAGAGAAAGGAAACATAATGTTGAAAAACTTGCAAGACGCGAGACACGGTACTTGAGACAATTCTGTCAACAACTGCTAATTTTTCCACGAGACTAAATCATTTCCTTAGTGTCAGAGCCTAGGCAAACTTCAACTAAGTACAAAGTCCCTTGGACTTGCCATTAAAACGAAATACATTGCATGTTTAACGGGGCATTAACGAAACTTAAAAGACATTTTTTCGTGTGTTATTTATTTTATTTTCGCAATAGTAAATGTAGAACTCTCGTCGCGGGAAGACGACTATAGTCGGACTCAACTTAAGAAGTCAGGAGAGGCCCCGCCCAGACAACCGAAGCGCGGCTGCCGATCGCCTCCGCCACTAAAGAAATAGTCCCGCTCATGCACGCGCCGATGTTCTCCGCAGGCGGAGTTACCGGCCGTCCCGCTCATGACGTCAGTCCCGTGTGCGCGCCCATTCGTGCAGGCTTGTGTTCATCCGCCTTTGAGGAGGAAATGCCGCTGACTTCTAAAGTTGTATCCGACTACAGTAAGCGAAAGAACGCGCGAACCGGAAATACATGGCTTTTGCGTTACCTCACGACCGTCGCACAGTCCAGGCGGAGCCCATACTGGGGGACCAGCTGTTGCGTATTTTGCTAACTTCTATACGGCGCCATTCACACATTGACTAGCTCGAAGTTTGGAGTTTTCGTGACTTTAAGGGGCGTAGTGCTCCCCGCTGCCATGAAAGAGCCGCTCAACGTGGCTCTTCCATATGCTTAAGGTTCGTTCACACCGAAGGCGGAGCAGCGAAAGTGGCGAGGCGGCGAGCACCTGTTCAGACCGCACTACTCGCCCGGCTGCCAGCGCAGCCGAGGAGGCGTGGCATCTTGAAACTTTCGCGGACTTGTAGCCGTCACGGGGCACCGCTTGTCTGCCCTCGCCTCCAGAGCCGCCTGTGCAGTTCTCACACCATTTCCGCCTCAACCGAATGTTCACACCAGCGCCTCCGCCGTACAGTGTTCCGAATGGCTGCGGCAAAGCGAGGACCTTCGGCGGGCGCCAAAAATTGGTCCACAAGCGATTCGGCTCGCCGCCCCGCGAGGCAGATTCCTCCGCTTTCCCGCACGTCCGCTTTGGCCGCTTCGCCTTCGCTGTGAACGAGCCTTTAGTTAGTGGGATCAGCGAGCACAAGATTCGAGGAAAAGGTGTACATATGGGACGGCGTTCACACGCATGCTCTGCGACCGGGCGCCGGCCCGTCGACGGACATCAATAATCATCATCGGCCTCACTGCACCCACTACAGCGCAAAGGCCTGCCCCATATTCACCAATTACCCCGGTCCCGTGCTTGCTACGACCATGTTAACTCCGCAAACTTCTTAGTCCTATCTGCCTACTTAACTTTCTGTCTCCCCCTCGCGCACTTGCTTTCTCTTGGAATCCAGTATGTTTCTCTTAATGACCAACGGTTATCTTGTTTTTGCGCTACATGCCCTGCGTATTCCCTTTCCTTGTTGGTTATTTTCACTAAAATGTCCTTAACATTCGTTTGTTCCCTGACGCACTCAACTCTGTTGTTGTCCCTTAACGAACTATGATGTAGTGGTTAAGGAGTCGATAGGAAGGTAATAAGAGGGTGTTACTTCATTTAAGGTTGTTTTGTTAAGTACCGTCCTTATTATGCCGACTCCTGCTGTCACGAAGAGTGACTGCGCGACAACCGAACCTTATATTTCACTCGACTCATCAAGCTTCTGCGCGCTTTCCGCTGTTAGCCTCAAATACCATACTGCCATCTCGTACAACGTCCATCTGGTTTCGAGTTACGATCCTTTGTGGTTAGCATGAATTTAAGCTCATTCGAAGCGGTAGTGCGCATGAGAACACCATAAGTAACACAGGTGTAGACTGCGTAAGCAAACACGAACTTACTGCTTGGCGTTGGTATCAAATTTATATGCGCGACACAGCAAGTAAAAAAGAGCCCTTCCCCCATCGGGAAAATAGGGGCAAGCGAAGTTTATCGCGTGCGTGCCAGACCCCTAGTGTTTCTCTTTCTTTCGTTCTTTTATTTATTTATTTATTTATTTATTTATTTATTTATTTATTTATTTATTTATTTATTTATTTATTTATTTATTTATTTCTATCACATTGCGCAATGCCCCCTCCTAACTTTCTTCCTTGCTCCACGCCGAGAATTGTACCGTCACCGAAATTCTTAGCAGTGCAGCACTTCTGTTCCTACAGGCAACAACGACGCTAATACGGGAAGCAATGAAATGCAACGATGAAAGGTAACAGTGAAATATGGCAAGGTAAAATGACGATTGACCTCGATAAAAGGTCAGATTGCCTTCGTTCTTAACCTTCGTCCGAGGTTTAACTGAAAATCTGGAGAACGCTATCTTCCATACGCTACGATACTTTTCGAAGTATACGCTCGAACCAAAATTAAACGAAACACTTCGAGCGGGATATTCGCTCAAGGAATTGTGGCACCACACGTTTGATGTCTTTATCTGAAGAGGATATTCTCACTGTCTGAAATCCCAAAAATATACATCAGCGCGCCGAGTCCGAAATTGCAAATGCGGCGTCAGCAAAAGCACAACCACGTAACCTTGTCTCTCTTTTAAAGGGACACTAAAGAGAAACAACTAATCGGTTTAGCGCGATAAATTGTGCTCTGAGAACTCTGATGTCGTTAATTTCGCCATAGGTTTATTATTAAAGGAGAAACCCAAGTTCAAAGTCTCATTTTCAAATTTCGTGCCGACATCTCCCCGCGTGACATCACGGATTTCAAAGTGTACCTATCGTATTCTGGCGCCATTTGCTCAACAAAATTAACCCAAACTTGGTAACGTAGGTCTATGGCCCCCTCAGAAGACAATGTACTTCATTTTTACCGATTAGGAACTACGTAGTAGGCACCGTCAAAACATGTGACGTCACGGCGAATGGTGCGGAAACTTTTAGGTGGTGTCGCCACCCACCTTTTGTTTTTGCTCGTTTTCTCGCTTACTAAGCGCCTTCTCGCAGCAAGCGTGATGTTTTTGGCATCGTGAAAGAGTACTTTACTAATATGACAAAAATCGTTTTGTTCTTTTTTGTCCCTTTGAAGGCGGCTCTAATGGAAGCAGGCTGAAACACGAGAATTTAAGAAAACACACATCCACAGGTTTCTCTTAGCGTTACGTGGCTTAGCGCCGAGAAAGAAGTGCAAACGACGCTGACATATTTCATAATTACCTTTACCATCCAGTTGAAGAGCGTCCTCGGTACCGCCAAAATTTTCTTTCATTAAGGTCAAGTCGCATGTATCGGTTGCAAGTTTAGCCATATTTACGTTGACTTTGTACTGGAGGCCGATCAAGCAAATTAGCGGATTGGTTTCCCTTTTATCTGCAAATTAAAGAGCAGAAGGAAACTGCTGCAATACGCGATATTGTGGACATAAACTGATATTCCCTCTTCGACTAAAAGAAAAAAATAATTCAGGATCCTTTGCCCTTTCGAGAAAATGGGAACAAGCCTTAGCTTTGCGTCTGCGTGCCTGACGCATTACCTTTCTTTCTTTCTTTCTTTCTTTCTTTTTTTCCTTCTTTCTTTCCTTCTTTCTTTCTTTCTTTTTCTTTTTAGCACATTACAGTACAATCCAATGAGAAAGAATAGAGCTCGCTTTCGCTTTCGAGTCGTGTTACGCAATCGCGTGAGGGACCATTTTTTTGTTTGTTTGGAGAAGGGGTAATGGTAAAATAGCATTGGGACATGTTAATGTCACACATATAGAGCAACATATGTGATGTAGCTTGTTCCAATCATTGCATACAAAATATAACTCGTAAATGGCTAACACTCACCTGATTAATGTCATAGTAACCGTCATTTTACGGACTCAACTAGACACTTCGTCAATTAGAAAATCACAGTTTACTGATCATTGAGCAATCGAGTACAGCGCTACAACTTGATCCTGTTATTCAAACTACCTTTTGTGATGGAGCCGTCCGAGTAGAACACTGAGGCAAATAAACACATAATTTAACGAAAAATTAAGCCTCCCTAACGTTACGACACATATCGCTTCGATTTCACACTCGAATTTGTGAAGCATACTTCCTGAGCAAATTACTCGCCGATTCGCTTCACAATTAGCGCCACTTCGCGCTTGCGTAATTTACCGTTTTTCTGTAGTGGTGTACCATGTTTTACGTTTATTTCTCCTTCCGTGAATCTGAATGTTTGGTTGCAACCAAGCCTTAAGATTCTTCAAGCAGATTCAGGTTCTTTAATCAAATACACAGGGTGTAGATTTGGTTGCAAACGACGCCATAGCCCTGGAAGAAAATCCAGGAATCACGTCAATTTATGCAAGGAGCCAACTATCCCAAATATCTGTGCTGTTGAACAATCAGTTGTTTCCCGCTTCTAAGCTTTTGCTCGAGAAAAGATGTGTGAACCAACAGGACCGGCAGTGCGCCTGTTGGCGCAAGAGGGCCTTGCGCTGTACTCTAATCCCTCATTCTTTGTTGACTACGGTTCAATCAGCATAGTAACTAGGAAAAATACTTTTTTCTCATTCACTTCTTGGTTTAAGACGAGCTTTCTGCACTATATAGTATTAAAAAATTTCTGCGCAAACCGCGTCAGAGGTTGGAAACGGGCTCGTTGTAGAATGAGCTCGCTGAGACAGACATGCGCAGTAGTCGCGAACAGGAAGCACAACTTACGAGGGTTCCATGGCTTGCTCTCGGTAGTCGCTGCAAAAAAATAAAGAAATATAGAGTCCGAGTAAGAGAAAGATTCGGGAGTTCTTTCCCAATCGGAGAAATTAGGGCAAGCGATCGAAGCTTGGCGGGGGCGTGCCTAACGTGCTGCTTTCCTTCCTTGCTTGCTTCAAAGACTACATTCTTGAAAGATGCGGGGAATGAGAGCATTGTTCCGAGTATTCTCTGTATATAAGACCCCTCTCTATCCTCATACTAGCGCGTACCTCCCTATCCCTTTCCCGCTCAGCCCAAAATCTACCCCCCCCCCCCCCACACCTCCAAGGAGCTACGAGCATGCAAGAGGAGAGGTTCTTAATCCCCTCGAGCAACCTAAGGGGGGTGGTGCATTCGTAGGGGTATCACAGTAGTGTGTAATGTACGGCTGGAAGTGGGTATGGTGGTAGAGGAAGAGGGTTGTCGCAATGGCTTCAGCTACGCTTCTCTGGGCAATTGACACTTTGTTTTAATGTTGCTGTACTGTCTCCGTGCCTTCTGATGACCCTCGGCTAAGCTTTCGTTTGTGGTGGCAAGCTGTGGGTGAGGCAGGTTTTAGCGAACCTTGCCAGCTTCACAAGTCAGTTATTTCAAGCTTTGGTCGAGAAAATATATTTGTAGCATTCAGAATTTGCCCCGTGCACAAACGGGAGCCAAAACGCGTCAGTTTTTCTTTTTTAAAAGAATAGCTCCACTCTTCCCTGTACAAACAATGAAAGCGTTTCGTTTCATGAATCTAACCTTGAAGCTCAGTCAAGGTCAACGCCGGCGAAAGAACTTCAGCAAAGCACTAGTGCGGCGCTATCGCGAAAACAAACAGCGGCTCTATGTTAGTCTTTCGTAGCGCCACCGCCGGAGGCGCTGGCCGCCTCCAAGTTGTTCACTGCACGTTCGCTCCTAGAGCGTCAAGCCTAGCAGAGTATGTGTGATGTAGTCTATGCGTGTGGACTTCTTGTCGTCCTTCCCTCAACCAACACATCTGATAAAGTTAAATCTCTGCAATCCAATGGTCTCGTCCTTTCCCAAAGAAAGCAAAACCGAGCTATCCCTTAAGAAACGGGGTTTACCGTGTTCAACCACTGCATTTTTTTTTCAATATTTAGCTAACTTCGCCTCTCCCTACGCCTACAAAAGTAAACAATCTTTGGAAACGGGGCAATAAAGTTAGCAATAAAGCGGGCGCGCGGCCATTTGAAATTTAGCGAATAGCGCCAGTAAGTCTCCATCGCAAAATGTCCTGCAGCATCGAACGAGATGGTGCGGCTACAGAAAAGCCAAGGACAAGCTCGACATCACAGGAGCCATGTCCGTACACAATTACAATCACACGCGCAACCTTAGCGGGAGAGCCTGTATGCCACGTGTGAGTATGTGATGCACAACTGCGCTTTCATTTACCCAGCCGTCAAATGGTGTCGTCGTTCCCCGATAAAGCCAGGAAGGCCAGTTGGTCTACATGCCGAGCCATCTCTGGCCTTCCCCTGCCCCTCTATTGTCCAAGTGAGTGTGGAGGCATTCAAGGCATTCAACTTTGGGCAGGAGGTGCTTACCAGCGATAGCCTTGAAGATCACATCAGTTTGATCGACAGGGTACGCAAAGCGGCAACTGCGTGCGTGTGGCGCCTTAGACTCAGGGCAGCCAACACTGCTCGATAGGACTTGCGGTGCAAGCTGGCCCGCACCACAACCCCCTTTCTGTCAATAAATGCCTTCATTTCTGCCTTTAAGCTGCAGTCATATATTGGTCATTGGCATCTGTCTTCACTGATCACTATTCACTATAGTCAAGGCATTCAACAAGTACCCCACTCCACCCGATCCCGAAAAAAGGTATTGGCTACAGGCCTGGCTCTTTCTCAATGAAAGTGTCGAGAAAATTTCAACAACGGCTGCTACGCGTCAGAGGCCCGCATGCGCTGATGGTGTTGATGTCAAATATAAATGCGACAATTTTCTTATATTCAAATTTCATTTAAATAGCAAGGATCAATTATAGTTTTGAATAAATCTTGGTTTACGTAATCATCATTCGAATCCGTATGCCTTCATGGCGCTACTTTCCAGAATTAAAGTCAAACCTCGTCATAGCGAACTAACGTCGTGACCATAAATAGGTTCGTTATATCCGATATTTATTGTAATTGTAGAAAGAAATATCGGCTCTCACTAATCGGCAGCCTAGCTCGTGCAGAAATCTTAAACAAATACGTATTATTCTAGGTTTATAACACGCTATAAACGCAGTAATCCTTATGTTGTCGCCCTTTGATATTTCAGTCTAAATATACAGGCATATGAGAAGCTGAAATCGCAACAGAAAAAAAAATACAACATAGCATTTTAAGCAGAACTGTTAATGTGAAAACCACATTTATAAGAACAAATGTGGTTTTAAATTGCTTTTTAATATTTACTCTGCTTTTTATGCAAACTCCTGAGTTTTAAGCGTTGCGTGGACCAAATATCGCTTCGTTATAGCCGATATTGCGGCGGCGCTCGCGTTTTCGGTTGTTTTATGAAAAAAACTAAATGTCACTGAAATGAGGCGTGCCCAACCAAACTTCCTATTTATTTCACTTAAGCAACAATGCGCTATATCAGTGTTCGTTACGACAAGAATCAACTGTAAATGAATGAATGAATGAATTTTTTTCAAATAGACGCCCTACGGTGTGAACGTCCAGGTAATGGCACGTTAGGTACGTGACTTGCCGCCTATGTAAAAGGAAGTTGTACTTACTTTGAACGTCCTCTGTGAGTGGTAAGCAAAAAAGTGCGAAAATGAATAACGCTTACAAACAACGGCGGCGAAAACGCGGCGCGAAATTCGAATTAATATGAACTGCAATAATGTTCTGAAGGAGTGCTTTACCAGCCTGAACTGTGTTCGCATGATGCTAAGGCTGTAGGCTCAGCCTTGAATGTTAGCAAGATGCTCTTTCACTCACTTTAAGTTTTTATTCACATAGTAGCTACTACGCGTCCATTATTTAAAGTAACGAACCACATACGCTTTCGTTTTCATCACTGTTGGTTGGCTTTACATGGTTTTGGTAAAGGACCCTGAAATGGTTTTGACGATTTTGTACGAACACATTGGGCCGGTAGAGCAAGTCGTAAGGATCATTTACAGACCGATTTAAGCTATGTGCGTAAGCTGTGTAATTTATTACAAGGCTTTAAAGCTGCAAATCGCCACCGATCACAGCGGCTCGGCTGTGGTCCCCGCCCACTTCCAGTGCGTGTTGCACTGGAAGCGCGACGTCACGCAGGCGGTTGATCTGATTGGATATGTCCAGTCCACGTCACTGAAGCTCCTGCGGGCAACGAGCGTCGTCTGCCTGTGTTACAATGTGCTCTGTGTTGACGTGAGCTGAGCGACAATGTTTATCTCGAGGTTTCTTTTCTTGGACAAAATGAATTGCCCTAGCCGTGCTGTGTACCCCATATCTATCAATTGGTGACTTGTAGCTGCAACATCGTGCAATGTTTGTGAGGCATCTGGCGAGCGGAATCTCTTCAGCTCGTCGCTGTAATGAGCGTCGCGCTCTCGCTATCCGTTCAACGCCACGATGCACATGTCTGCGGCTGTACCTTCACCCCTGAAGACACCGCATTGCCAGGGTTTACGCTTATCGGTGATCGTTCTCGAACTCTTTTTGTTTGTCCGCATGCTTTTGCAGGTTGTCGCCGTACAGGAGAGTAAAATAAGATTGACTAGTAGTGTGGCGGCACCTGTCGGAGCAAATATTAAGCATTCCGCGAGCGGCGTGCTGCCCGGCACACTGGGCCTCCGAGATTGCGCGCAACCTGTGGGCGCGCAATATCGGAGACCATGACTGGGCGAAGCTAAAACCGCCGAGTGCGCTCATGACGGCACTACGATCGCCGGCAATGCCAGCGTGTCTGTCAGTTGAGGGTGCAAGGCAGGGTGAGGAGGAGGGTATATATATAATTGTCCGTAGTGGCCTTGCTACACGGTGCCTTGCTTAATTTCTGGTGCGAATGATTTAGGGATGCTCTTGCCTAAACGCTGACAAAACTTCAAAAAACCGTTGCAGGGTCCCTTTAAACGAAAACGGTCCTTTCGATTCAGTACCCTTCTTTCGTATATCAACCGATTTAGGGTTTAATTTCAGCGTTCCTTTAAAGAAACAAACAAGGAAACTTGCCTGTGTATGTGGCCGTAGTCTCTGTCTCTTCGGCGGGAGCGGGCGGAGGCTGCGGCTTCACTGTCAAACGAAGAAGAAACAAACAAACAAATAAAAACAGACATACGCTCGCTTAGACTTTTTCTAGTGATAGCGAGCAAACTTCCTAAGACAAAGAAATAAAAAGAAAGTGTGCAGCCCCTTTCGCTGTCTCCCGATTGGCCACGTATATGACTCTCTTTAAGGAGACAGGTTAACTCTCGTGTGTTTCCCACTACTCTCCGACGAGAGAATAATGATCCCGAAAGAGAGTTCGTGTGTATCTTTAAAGAGAGTCATACACATTTCAAGCCGAGACTAAAAAAAAGTCAGAGGACTTTTTTTTTCTTCTTGTGTGGTTAGGCAGTATTTCACACATGTTCGCGCCCACTTTCAAAGCAATGTGTGCGGCCATGCGTAAGATATATTTACAAGTAATTTCTACCATATGGTGAAGCCCCTCCACCTTCTTGGGGCTATGACAGGCTGTCCAAGATCCCAACACAATCACATTGACTCTAGCACTAAAACGTATTGTCTGTAGGTTACGCACAGAAATATGTACGAATCAATTTGATCACACAAAACTTATTAGAATGAATATTAGGGAACAGATCTCTATAACCAGCACTGTTGAACTTTCTTGAAGTCCTTGAATCTGAAGTGTGGGTTAATATGGGCGTGATAAACGCAAGCTAGAGAAGCTTAGAACATGCATTGTTAGAATATAAAACGACAGCAATGTCGAATGCTAATTATCGTTAGAATATTGTAATCATGCGCTTTCTATCGACAATAAGGAGGGGTACTTGTCTCGCAGCGGAATATAAAAAAGGTGATAACTGAGTGGTATCTTGAGGTCTAGTGAGACGTGCTATTACACTTTGCCAGAGAAATTAATCGTAATCGTCACCATCATCGACAACAACGTCATGTGGCTCTTCACAGGCGTCGAAAACGACCTACACTTTAGAACAGGCTGGTTTAGCGAGTGAATTCGTGCACAATGAACGAACTGTTTTATAATGTCACGCTGCCGCTTTTATAGGCGCTTTCACCCACGGCTTGCATCCCTTATGGGGTAACAACATAGTTATATTTCTTAATAGTTTTAATGGGTGCGCTTGTGCCCGTGCTTGGTGTAGTGTTCTACTTATAGTATAATAAAACTAGCGCTGAATATATAGTGCGCATTGCGGTTAACCAATAATGAGATCTGACTTCAATAGAAGCATTGCTTCTTGCCTAGTTCTGAGTGCAGCTTCTTCCCGCTCGCACTATACTGTTATAGTTTTAGTTGAACTCACGGCGGTTAACGAAGTAGAAGGCGCCCGCAAGCAGTATGGTTAGTACGACGATCAGGTACAAGGCGGCGCAGACGTAGACCAATGGATCGGGTATGATGGGCCGCTGCATCAGGTCGTACATTGCTTGTTGGCTGTGATAGAAAAATAAATACCATTATAGGAGTCAAACCATGTATACGTGTGCCTTTATGATGGGAGTGTGTGGATTAAACAGAGCTTGAACGTGAATTTCACTAAGCCTTTCTAGGTGCGTAGCGCGTGAATCTTTTCAAAATAATTTTTCGTAATTCACAATGGTGACATTACTAGCCGTTAATCGCAGCCCCTTTCGTCTAATTCAATTTTACTCTTTCAGATAGTTCTGATAGAAGGGTCCCTACAATAAGGAATCGGGACACGGCGCATTGATAGCAGAGCTCAAGTTTGCTAACTGTGCGATACGTCAGAAGGCGAAGAGAAGCAGGCCCAATGTGGAAACATGCCACTATATTGTTATGAAGAAGTTCGAAGTCTTATTTCCATAAACAGGGCAGCTATTTTATTTCTTCCTTTATATTAAAAACCCCGGAGTACCGCAGTATGATCACCGGGAAAGTGGACTACCAAAACTTACACAATACCACATGCATTTCCCTAAGATGACTCGAATGCGAAAGCCATCTTTTTATTCTCAATCAATTGGATTGTAGCTACGCACTTTTACACACCTAGTTCAAAAGCGATTGGCTCTAATAAGATCAAGCTATTCGAACTTGTGAGTCAGATATTTAAACAAATTTTTAAACTGAGGGAAGAAGATGCGATAATAAACTGGAGCATAGGCACACACCCAAAGCGTACACTTCCAACCGACATTACTTCGTGAAAGTCAGGTGATTTATAGGATTTTGAAAATTCAACAAAAAAAAAAACAGCAGAACGCCGCACAGTCGCAGTGACATTGATGAAAGCAGCGGGGCTACGTGTACATAAGCTGAGCGGAGATGTCCCGTTGTGCCAATTTAAAAACTCTATTTCCTTTCTTGATAAAGCAGGAGAGCTGACAGTTACCCGCAGTTTCGGCGACGTGAAGAGCCTCGATGAGTTTTCTTTGGTTCTTGAACGAACCTTCGAAAGCAAATTGGTCTTTTCCAAATAAGACAGAAGCTTTGATTTTGGCGACCCTGCAGTGCAAGGCAAGTTGGCTGCCCGTGCCGCGCAAGGAGTGGTTTTGTTTATTTTGAAGAACCTATAAATCACCTGCTTTCGCCAAGTGAAGCCAGTCGGAAAGCTGCGTTTTATGTGTGCCTATTTTCCTGTTTTTTACCGCGTCATTCTTGCGCAGTTAAAAGCTCAGTTTCGCTCCAAGCCCGAAGCAATGACGGGACAGGAACGCATCGGAATGTTATAGGTGGAAAAGCTAGCAGCCAACCCTTTTGCGATCCGATCTCGCGTAACTGCAAAACACTGTCGTAACGGCCGCTCCAGGTAGCGCAATACGGCCGCTCCAGGGAGGGGAGGGGAGGGGAGGGGGGTATACGGCCGCTCCAGGGAGCGAAGAGGTTTTCATGCTGTCTGTCGCCTTAACACGAATTAAGCGGTGGGAGCAAGGCACGTATGAGGTTAGGAGCCGTCTACTGGTGTATGTCAATAAAGCGCGAGAGACCATGTCACTTTCATCAAAGTTAGCAGTTGCTGCCCGAACAACGCAGCCCCCTCCCCCCGCCCCCCAGCAGCAACCTTTCATGCGCCTTCGCCCGACGAAGCCGGCCAGCCCGCTTCAACTCGGCTTTAGCCAAGTACGTCTGCAGCTTCCGCAACCTTTGGCTCGCACATAAAACACACAGCTCGGGGCGATGTTACTGATTTGGACTTGATACGGAATAGGACGGTGACGACGACGAAAAAAATGGGTTTCGAGTGTCCATGTAATTGCTATTGCAGTAAAATTTCCTGAATCTATAAACCACCTAGTCCAACAACATGCTTTGCTCGAGTCACATAAGAACCATTGGCAACGAATGTCGCAAATTTCCGTTTCTCTGCAGAATATCTTGTTACTATCGACTACCCGCAAGATGATCCCACAAGTGCGTAAAAGTTCCACACGAGATACGACGTTGTATGAAGCGCAAGATATAATGCGGAAGAGAGAAGGAAGTTATTTGCTAATGTGCTGAGGAGCGCTGCGTTCACGTAGAGCGCCGTGTTCACATGCATGGGGCTACAGAACACAACAAGTCATGAAGGCAATGTGAGCGGAGTGCTTGAGAAAGTAACCCTCGATTTACGTCATTAGGACGAGAACATCAGGAAATTCCTAATGTAAAAGCTGCTGCCTTGGAGCAGTCGAGAAGAAAACTGCGGAGAACCTACGAAGCGGAGTTTGCAATTGGAAGACAACAACGCAGCAGTGCTCATGGAAAAGAGAACAGGGGAAAAACAATCTTCCTTTCGTAAATCGCAGTGCAAGGGAAAATAACCCCGCGAACTGTAATACATATAACCCATAAAACCAGCGACCGTCTCCATGAGCGGGGTGAGGATCTAAAGAGAACTCGAACTGTATATGAATACATGTGGTTATTGTCTGGACAAGTTGGTGGTTAATGATGAAGGCTTAAAACACTTAAAAAAAAAAGAAAACACGGAGAAACGAAGAATAAAAACAGCAGGAGACTGGCTTTGTCTGTTGTCTTCATTCTTCCATCGTCTGTGTTCTTTTTCTTTTTGTGCGCTGTAAGCCTGTAGTATGAAGATGTGAATTGCAAAAAGTTGTGGTTAACCTCACGCAGGAATATGCTGGTGAATAATAAAGAGTAACGATGAAACTAAGATATACCAGAACTTCACCCACCGCCACTGCGACCCGCTAGGTAACACGAGGATTCGTGAAATGGATGGGGCCGCATGAAGCAACTTCCTCGGTGATCCATCAGCAACAGTCTTTACTCGACAGTGCGTCCGACAAAATTTCCATTGAACTTTATCACTAAAAGTTGCTGCCTTGAAGAGGGCACGGCCATATGTCAAAACGTTGGCTCCAGCGATACTCTGGGTTCAAAAATATCCATCTAGTGAAAAAAAGAAGTAGTTCCTTCATGCTCACTGTATGCCCACGTAATGAAATCGCTTTAGTCCAGTCCTCCCGTTTTTTCGTAGCCACACTTTTCTATCAAAGGATTATATTTTTACGCGCATACTTTACACGTCCGCTTAACTATATAATATACTTCAGGCAGTAAGATAACGTTGGGGCATTGCCTTACAGCTGTCCTTCATAGGTTACTAACGGTCTATAGGAAGATAGTCTCATGCTTCACTTTGGATGCACCTCTTTTCAAGACGAGGGAGAAATCAGGCCCTAATTTCGCCCACTGCTCAACTTACAATGTTAAATATTTACAATGATCACAATCTTAAATATTTGACGAAGAGGAAAGAGCCGCCGCAGCACTCGCGCGGATGCGACGTGCTCGTGTTACGCGACTCCTTTTCACTGGCTTTAAAGAAAACATTTCAGAGATCCTCGATGAAGTAAACCCATTTTCGAGCACTCGTACTTCGAAGGCTACTTAGCTACAGAGACAAATATTAACACTCGCATACCACAAGCTATGCCGACTTAGCTGCTTGCGCTCCCCGCACGGCCTACGCTTGCCCAAATGGCAACAAAGATAGATATCCAGTGCTTAAGATCTACAACTTCTTTCTAAACGGTTCAGGGTCTGCAAGAAAGCTTTCGTCACTTATCACGGCACTTCAGCATCATCACATAAGCCCCGTGGACTGGCGTTGTGGCGCCGTTGTCACTCACAGCATCATCTCCATCTGCATCGGGTCCATCTCGTCGGCCGGATCGGGAGGGGCGCCCGGAACGGCACCCGGTGCTGGCACAGGGTCGATGAGCGGCTTGGCCATTCCTTCTCGGTACAGATGGGTCTACGTTGAACGTCAGTGGGACGGACTCGGAAGAGTACGTGCCTTTTGACTCTTCTCTCTCTTCTTCTGACTCTTAGTTCATTTTCAATCGATGACACTAACCCGCTACATGCGCCCTAAAAAACAAGAACCCGTGTATTTTAAGTGCGTACAACTTTAGGGCGCGGCTTGTCGTCCATGCGTAGATCTCATGTGGCGTGATCACTCTCAGCATTACGCGGCCAATAAAGCACTAAAACAAAGCCAGGAATGCTCAAAACTGGTTAAAAATAAATGAACAAGGTTCGAAATATTATTACTAACAGAAATTAGCTAGAAGTAATCGCAATAATTGACTTAAAATTGCTAAAAACGCCACGGAAACATGTGGCTGATAGGCCGCGCTGCGAAAGAGAGGGTGCCACCTACTCGCTAATTGCGCATTGGCTCCTCCCATTGGCGCTTCGCTGGCGCTTTCGCCGCTAGATTTCAACTGGAATAGAACCTGATGCAACTCGCTGCAGACGGCATGTATCTCAACTGCCGTAACAAGCAGGAATTCGATAAAGCGCAGCAAAATGTAGCGCGCATGTCGTACACGGATTTTGCCAATCATCACCCTAATAATATTCTACACCCCTGTCCGGTTGCGAAGGTACGGCGTAGTGCTAAAACGCCCATGTGCCGTGAATTCGGACCACCTTAACGATCCCCAGGTGATTAAAGTACATCTGTTGCACCCTCAGAACAGCGTGCCTTATCGTTGTTTTGGCACGTGGATGAATGGTGCATGGATGGATGGATCGGTAGCGTTTGCTGACCGACACATGAGCGTTGTTAGCACATGCTATTAATGTGAAGCTGTAGCAAAAAATAACGTTATCTGTAAGGATGATCAAAATGCGACATTGAAAAAACACATTTGAAGAGGAAAACAAAAAAAAACTCAGCTATTTCGATAAAATGCAACGAAGGGTCGTGGCGACCACGTTTTCAGATTTCCGCGACTTCTTACTATAGAGTCATGAATTTTGAAGGCTTTTGCACGCGCCGTGTAATATCGGTGACAACTGAATATTTTTTTTTCCATCTTGTATTGTCCACAAATGAGCCTGGCTAGATTTGTGAACTTCTATCGAATCTGCATGGTTCATATAACAAGAAAATTAGCATAGTTTTGAATTGTACGAAACAGAGGTGCGTGAGACGCGGTGCGAAGCAGATATATGAACATTTAGCATTTGTATATTTTTTCATACGGTAAGCCAGCGCCGGCCGCTACATAATAAAAATACACACACGAAATGCAGTTGAGCAAGGTATAATGCACTTTGTTCCTCTTGTTCGTGCACAGATACGCGTACTTCTAACGGCCTTGAAGGGACACTAAAGAGAAACAATCAATTGGTTTACATTGATAAAGTGTTGTCGGATAACTCTTGTGTAGTTTCTTTCACCACCATAGGTTTATTATTAAAAGGAGAAAACCAAGGTCAAAGTTTCATTCTTATATGTCACGCCGAACTTGGTAATTCATGACGTAAAAGACTTCAAAGAGCATTTAACGTATTTTGGCGCAAGTGGCTCGACGAAATTTCCACAAACTCGTTATGTCAAGTCTCTGGCCCCCTCGGAGGACAATGTACTTCGATTTAACCGATTAGGAACTACGTAGGCCCAAGCAGGCGCCGTCAGAAATATGTGACGTCACGGCAAATGGTGCGAGAATTCCAATGTGGCGTCGCCACCTGTATTTTCTTTTTGCGCGTTTTCTCACTTATTAAGCGTCTTCGCGCAGAAAGTGTGGTGTTTTTGGTATCGTGGAAGAATACTTTACTAATATGAGAAAAATCGTTTTGCTCTTTAGTGTCCCTTTAAAGTGATACTGAGCAAAACGTTTATTGCCAACATTTTCAGCCAGATTGTAAGCTTGGCGACTGAAATCGTTAGACACAACCTTGTTTTCAGGCAGAAATTGGAGGGGAAAATTAATTTAGGGCTTTTTTCACAAACTGCCGCGTCTTGTGGGAGCGCCCTCAACTAAAGGCGGTGACGGTTAACGTCCCCGGGGAAAAGGGTGTGCCAGCCATGCCAGCCGTCGCCCGCGTCTTTCAAACGGCCCTGCTCCCACTACGATTCCTAGTAACAGTACGAACGGCACCGGCAGCGAACAGTGCTCCCGAGTGGGGAAAGTCTCTGCGCCTTTGTGAAGAGGGGAGAGTAGGATGCAAATGAGAGGTGTAGAAAGGGAAGAAACAGAACGGGAAATCGTGCAGCCTGCTTTCACCGCGGGGTAGTGATGCAGAACTATCGATGTTAGTATCGATACTATTGATAGCTGTGTCACTATTGATCTATCGTTGGTAAAAAAATACTAGCGATAGCGATATCGATCGTAAATTTGATGGTACTGTCGATAGTATAAAATCAATAGCGCGAAGTCATTGCAGAATAAACTTGGTTTCCCGCGCGCGTGGAACATAGTGCAGCCGGAGGAGCAGGCCAGGGGCGTAGCCGAGGGGGGGATTTGGGGGGGGTTCAAACCCCCCCCCGAAATTTTTCAGTTTTGCTTGCGTATATAGGCACGCACACATACAAACGCACGCACGAACATACATAAAGTATGGTTGAACCCCCCCCCCCCCGAAAAAAATTTCTGGCTACGCCCCTGGAGCAGGCTGAAGGGCAAGAAAATTGACGTGCTTGTGTTCTTCACTAGAGTGCTTAGCTGGCGCATGATCATAAAGCTCATAAAGTGTTATGATCATAACATGATCATAACTGTAGCTGTAGCGGAAACGAAGCCGTTGCATGGGGTGGAATTGCGTGGCTTCAAATTCATGTTGCATTTTATGATTTCAAAATAAAGAAATATCAAGAACTACGTTTCTTAATTGTAAGGTGTAACTGGTTGCTTTAGATATGAATTTAATATTGGACATATCCCGCCATTTTCAAGGCAGAAATAATTTATTTCTTTCACCAAAGAATGCTCATATATTAAGCGAAGCTGATAGTAGGCTATCGCGAACATTTTTGCAACATGGCCGGCCAGCGACAGCATCATTATTCACACCACTATCGATAGTTTGTCACGTGGTTGTGATGGTGAAGAATGCCGCAATAAGGCTTCGAAATACGGAGCTCTTTATTTCGGCAAACTTGTGTCCAGAAAATCAAAACTCAAAATACAAGCGATATACGCTGCGCACTGATAGCGGCGAGAACAGTCGTCGGCTGTCGAGTAATCTGATCATCGGTGCAACGCGTCGTCTTTTATACATCAGTCATCGAACCTTCCAGCGTTATCGCTGGTGCTCGCGTAAGCTCTCGAATAAACTTCACTATTTTTCGTCCGGCGCGTAATCCTAACAGAATGATCTCAAACAATGGTAAAGCTTCCCAAGCATTACGGCGCAGTCTGCGTCAAACGTCGCTAGCAGTCTTTGTCGGTGAAACCCGAATACATCAAAACAAAGTAATAAACACGCGTGGCAGTAATATAGGTAGTAATATTAACGATAGTACTACCAATTACACTATCGAAAGTTTGTCGGTAGTAGTACTATCGATATTTTGTTTACACTATCAATAGTTTCAAAAAAACTATCGATGCTATCGATAGTCAGTTTACCGATAGTTCTGCATCACTACTGCGGGGACACTTGACGTCACGGCCGTCGATGCGTAGCCGTCGCGCGTTCGCAGTCCACCGAAGATACAGCTAACTGTTCAAAAATATGTGAAATAAACTATGTTTGTTGGAACAGTCCCGTGAACCTAGTGGAACTTTCAAGTTTTCGTCATTTTTCCTGCTTTCATGCAGTGTGCGCTTACGTGGCTTTCTTTAACAACATTCGTAAAACTCAAAGAAAAAGGAAGCACCGTAACACGGCACCCTGTCCTCGTAAATTTATGAAGATAGCACTTTTTAAACGAGGGTAGAGCCGAGCAAAGAATGAAGGCAGCCTTCAATCTGATGTAGGAAAGTTCTGATGTAGAAAAGATTGAAGGCAAACCGGAGAACCTTAAAAAAGTACTCGTAGCTTTCGTGTATAAAAATTGAAACGTAAAAAAATGAGGAATACTTTGTGAATGGCCGTGACGATAAGCGACGTGAGAGCGGTAAGTCTACCCAGCTTCAGTTTCTCTGTGTGCGGACGCAGTGCCGGAAATGCGATAGCGGATAATCCTTTACGCTGACGGGTGTGAAAAATGGAAGTAACGCTAGGATAATGCTCTACATTCCACTAGAACGCTAGACAAGACTGATGTAGTCTTTGTGCCTTTAACGAGCACTCCACGAATGATCAGCAAAAGAAACGTCACGAATACTCGGCACATCTCATATCCCAGCATCGCATCCTTACGTTGATTCATGCATAATAAACCACTTTGCGCCCTTGAGGGGTCCAACCGTGGCTATAACTAACGCACTTACACCAAAAAAACAGACATCTTTACGAATCAAAACAGCCGTATCAATGTGTGCTTCCAATTGTCGAAACACCCCTATCAATGAAAAAAAGAAAAGAGCAAAGGCTGCCAGTCAGGCAATATTCAATTACGTCAGCAAAGAAGCAGGACACACGCGTCCAGCCATGCCGACAACCTAAGATTGTAATACGCCAAATGCACTGAGCGTTACTTTCGCCGTACATGGGCTTCACCTGTGGCGAATACTAGGGGCCGTGATTTCGGGAATGATTCATACGTGTGGAGGGCAAACTGTCTCAGGACGTACGCGACAGAATTGTCATGTGATGGAGGCCGGGACTTGTCTTCCATGCTCCTCGAACACTCATATCCTCCTCTGCCAATTTCGTTATATACCAAGATAAGGAGACGACCGCGAGAGCACCAAAACGTAAGTGGATGGATGGATGGATGGATGGATGCATGGATGGATGGATGGATGGATGGATGGATGGATGGATGGATGGATGGATGGATGGATGGATGGATGGATGGATGGATGGATGGATGGATGGATGGATAGATAGATAGATAGATAGATAGATAGATAGATAGATAGATAGATAGATAGATAGATAGATAGATAGATAGATAGATAGATAGATAGATAGATAGATAGATAGATAGATAGATAGATAGATAGATAGATAGATAGATAGATAGATATGATCTAACGGAGGCTGCGGCCAAGATCTAATTCGGGACCTCTGCGCCATTATTTGAGCACCGTGACTACTGAACCACCGCGGCGGACTTTTTCCATGTTTCATTCCGCAGCCCGCCAAACACGATAAGAGGAAGGACATGCTTGAGGGACTTTTACTAACTGAAGAAGATAATGAACAGCAAGAGATTGTGCGTGCGTGTCTGGGAGAGAAAAGGGAGGAGGTGAGAGTGGGGAACAGGGCTAAACTTTGTAAACACGTAGCGCCATAACGTTAGACGACTGCCGGAGGGAACGCAGGGCGTAATCAAGCTGGGAGCGGAGCAAAGTGGTTTTAAAGAACAAAAAAAAAGAGCAAAGCACAATTGCTGGAATAGATGGGTATCGCGCAGGCGTCGCCGGAAGCGAGTCTGGTGGTGCGCTTTTAAACGCAGCAGCGGGGGCAAACAAGCTGCGCCGCAGCGGCCACTGAGAGATGTAGTAGCGGGTAATTGCAACGAAGAAATTGTGCCTCGTAGATGCTTACAAAACTCTGAACTTGACAGAGCAATAATAATAATATCTGGGGTTTAACGTCCCAAAACCACGATATGATTATGAGAGACGCCGTAGTGGGGGGCTCCGGAAATTTAGACCACCTGGGGTTCTTTAACGTGCACCTAAATCTAAGTACACGGAACTTGACAGAGCAGGAAGTAGTTGAGAGGGAAGGTGGGCCTGCTCTCAAGAGAAGAAATTGGCCCCTTTATCTTGGCAGAAGCCGAGGTACGCTGACCCTGATATTTTATTTTCATCCTCCTTTGCCTAACCTCGGCTTCTCCATGTTTAGTAGGCAGCTGGCTTCACTGCTGCACTGCGTAACATTCTAAACTGCTGGGCTGCTGCGGCAGCTTGTTATGAGTTATACATTGCGGTGGCGGCGGCGGCGTTGCACACGAAAAACCCGGCGCCAGCGAATGTACAGAAATTCCGCCCTCGAGGGTGCGCCGGTGACAGGCGTATTTGTATGCGCCGTTTTCCATTCACTGATATCGATCGTGGCCTTGTCGACGATCAGCAGTTTCACATATGGAAATCTGATTTCTTATCGAGGTCAGTTTTCATTTCACGTCGCCACACTTCCTTGTTGCCTGTATATGAACGCATGACCGTAGTTGTTGCGTGTAGCAGATGAAGTGTTGCGCTGCTATGCACGTAGATCAAGGTCAAATTTCCGGTATGGGAGAAATAAAATGTTAGGTAGGAGCATCGCTCAATGCGGAAGAAAGAAAGAAACAAAGGAAGAAAGAAATAAAGAAAGAAGGAAACAAAGAAAGGAGGATGGAAAGAATGAAAGAAACAAACAGACAAGCAACGAAAGGAAGGAAGAAAGCAAGAAGGAAAGAAAGAAAGAAAGAAAGAAGGAAAGAAAGAAACAAAGGAAGAAAGAAATAAAGAAAGAAGGAAACAAAGAAAGGAGGATGGAAAGAATGAAAGAAACAAACAGACAAGCAAACGAAAGGAAGGAAGAAAGCAAGAAGAAAGAAAGAAAGAAAGAAAGAAAGAAGGAAAGAAATAAAGAAAAAGGAAGAAAGAAATAGAGAAAGAAGAAGGAACAAGAAAGAAGAAAGAAAAAGAAACAAACAGACAAGCAAAGAAAGGAAGGAAGAAAGCAAGAAGGAAAGAAAGAAAGAAGGAAGGAAACAAAGGAAGAAAGAAATAAAGAAAGAAAGAAAGAAGGAAACAAAGGAAGAAAGAAATAAAGAAAGAAAGAAAGGAAGAAAGAAAGAAAGAAAGAAAGAAAGAAAGAAGGAAACAAAGGAAGAAAGAAATAAAGAGAAAGAAAGAAGGAAACAAGGAAGAAAGAAATAAATAAGAAATAAAGAAAGAAAGAAACAAACAGAGGAAGAAAGAAATAAAGAAAGAAAGAAGGAACAAAGAAAGGAGGATGGAAACAAATGAAAGAAACAAACAGACAAGCAAAGAAAGGAAGGAAGAAAGAAAGAAAGAAAGAAAGGAAGGAAGGAAGAAAGAAATAGAGAAGAAAAAGGAAACAAAGAAGGAATGGAAAGAAAGAAACAAACAGAAGCAAAGAAGGAAGAAAGCAAGAAAAAGAAAGAAAGAAAGAAAGAAGGAAACAAAGGAAGAAAGAAAGAAGAAAGAAAGAAATAAAAAGAAAGAAAGAAGGAAACAAAGAAAGAAGAAAGAAAAAGAAACAAAGACAAGAAAGAAAGGAGGAAAGAAGAAGAAAGAAGAAAGAAAGAAGGAAACAAAGGAAGAAAGAAATAAAGAAGAAAAGAAAGAAAAAGAAACAAAGGAAGAAAGAAATACAAGGAAGAAAGTAAAGAAATAAAGAAAGAAAAAGAAGAACAAACAGAAGGAAGAAAGAAATAAAAAAGAAAGAAGGAAACAAGAAAGGAGGATGGAAACAATGAAAGAAACAAACAGACAAGCAAAAGGAAGAAGAAAGCAAGAAGGAAAGAAAGAAACAAACAAACAAAGAAAGAAAGAAGGAAGAAGGTTAAAGAAATAGAGAAAGAAAGAAGAAAGAAACAAAGAAGGAGGATGATGGAAAGAATGAAAGAAACAAACAGACAAGCAAAAGAAAGGAAGGAAGAAGCAAAGCAGGGGAAAGAAAAAAAGAAGAAAGAGGGAAGAAGGAAACAAAGAAAGAAAGAAAGAAAGAAAAAAAGAAAGAAGAAAAAAGAAAGAAAAAGAAACAAAGAAAGGAGAATGGAAAGAATGAAGAAACAAACAGACAAGCAAAGAAAGGAGGAAGAAAGCAAAAGGAAAGAAAGAAAGAAAGAAAGAAGGAAACAAAGGAAGAAAGAATAAAGAAAGAAAGAAGAAAGAAGGAAAAAAAGAAAGAAGGAATAAAAAGAAAAATGAAAGAAATAAAGAAGAAAGAAAGGAAAGAAGAGAAGAAGGAAACAAAGATAGAAGAAAGAAGAAAGAAGAAGAAAAAGATAATTAGAGGAAAGAAAAGAAGAAACAAAGAAGGAATAAATGGAAAGAAAGAAAGAAACAAAAAGACAAGAAAGAAAGAAAGAAGGAAAGAAAGAAGGAAGAAAAGAAGGAAAGAAAGAAAAGAGAAGGAAAGAAAGAGGAAAAAGAAGAAAGAAAGAAAGAAAAAAAGAGAAAGAAAAAGAAACAAAGAAAGGAGAAAGGAAGAATGAAAGAAACAAACGAAAGCAAAGAAAGGAAAGAAAGAAAGAAGAAAGAAAGAAAGGAAGAAAGAAAGAAAGAAAGAAAGAAAGAAAGAAAGAAAGAAAGAAAGGAAGAAGAAGGAAACAAAGAAAGGAGGATGGAAAGAATGAAAGAAACAAACAGACAAGCAAAGAAAGGAAGGAAGAAAGCAAGAAGGAAAGAAAGAAAGAAAGAAAAGAAACAGGAAGAAAGAAATAAAGAAAGAAAGAAAGAAGGAAACAAAGGAAGAAATAAATAAAGAAAGAAAGAAAGAAAGAAACAAAGAAAGAAAGAAAGAAAGAAAGAAAGAAAGAAAGAAGAGAAAGAAAGAAGGAACCAAAGACAAGAGGAGGAAAGATGAAAGAAAACAAAAGACAAGCAAAGAAAGAATGAGAAAGCAATGATAAAGAAGAAGAAGGAAAAAGAAAGAAAGAAGAAAAGAAAAGGAAGAAGAAAAAAAATAAAGAAAGGAAAGAAAAAGGAAACAAAGAGAAGAAAGAAATAAAGAAAGAAAGAACAAAGAAAAGAAATAAAGAAAGAAATGAAAGAAAGAATGAAAAAGGAAGGAACAGGAAAACAAAGAAA